>NC_138770.1:182521301-182738801 GCF_965119305.1 Pelophylax lessonae
AGGACAGTCAGAGTAAGATGAAAACTCCTCCTACAAGCTTTAACCAGACACTGATAAAAGTCACAAGACTGCTATATACTGCTGATGAGAAAATATATTTATTAGTTCATATATTTACTTAAATATTTGCATTTCCATGTTTTGTGGGAGAGCAGATATAGTGTATGCAGGCACCTGGGTTTAGTAACATTTTAAGAATACAATTATTGAGTTTAGTGTCACTTTAAATATAACAACAGCTGCCTTCTTGTATGTTCTTTTTTTTCCCATTCATTAATAATGTTCTTGTTACCTTGATTGTTCTTTCAGCTGAACTGAGGGTTTTGTTCAAAATTCCAAAGCACAATGCCTCGGCTGCACTGGGAAGTCTTGGTTAATCAGTTCCTTAGGAACCAATATATGATTAGAAACGTAGAAATGAAAAAAGACTTCTATCCTGCAAAGGTTTACTATATTACTATGGGAACTAACAATTGTCTCATATATAAAACCTTATTCAATTAGAATTCTTAAAGGTGTTAACATCTCTTTACACAGTACTGACACTGAGAGTGAATGCCAGTTTCTGCCCACCGTCTGCGTCTATGTTAGTAGGCCTCACTAGGCAATAGTGGGATCTGTATATAATTTAACTATTGATAACATCAGCCGAAGGCCTAGAGAACATTGGGCATTTAGGGCCGGTTCACACCACAATTTCTGCATTCCAGTGCGCGTTGTTAATGCGTTCGGGTGCATTTTTGATTAATTTCTTATGTGTTCCAGTGATTTTACCCTTTCCTTTTTTTCTTCATCTCAATTGAGGACAGTTGAAGATGTGTGTTCTGGTGCGTTTTGCTATGTTCTGGATGTGTTCCACACAGAAAAAATGCAAGATGTTCCACTTTTGTTGACTGTTCTGGAACACACTGCACTGGTGTGAACTAGGGCCATCGTTGGAATCCATTTTTAAACACATATAGGCAGGTTGCCTAGTGCCTACTGTAGTTAGCTAGCCAGCTCGGCTGCCTAGGCTAGGAGAGGAGGTTAATGTTTTTTCGCCTTCTCTGGGCAAATTTGCAGGCTTTTTTGGGACCAGCCTCTTTTCTGTGTATTAAAGAAGGGGGAGGTTTGGGTTCCTAGAGAGTAGGAATGGAAACTATTGAAGAAGGTTACTGGGACCGGTGGTCCACTTCAGGAATGCCGACCCATCTGGATACCATATTTATGGAGACCTCCACTCTGGATCTGCCAATTATGGACTTCACCCATAAGTACTTGTGCAGGTATGCTGGGGCAGCCACGATCAGTGTTGGGAAAAAAATATTTTACCCTGTTGCATTTGATATGCTGAGCTTACAGTAAAATTATTTCAACTGCTTTGAGCTTGGTCTGAAGTTATTCAATGGGTGCATGTTGGGTCTTAGCATATTCTGTAGGAAGAATAGCAACCAGTCATTGGGCATGGTACCTGGTTAAGTGACAGGTCCTCTAGTAGTGAGGGGGGTCGGTGTGCTGACTCCCTCCCTAGCTGTCCATCTCCTCCAACCATCAGGAGCAGACTAACATTGCGGAGATTCAAGGCCCAATCACTAGAAAGGTACATATACACAACATTCGACCTGCGCCAGTGAAAAAGTAAAGTACATTCGATCTTATGAAAAAAGTTTCAACTGTGGCTGTAGGTAGTCTTTTTAGGAGGTATGCAGGATAGTTCAATCCCTGGGGTTAGTGGAGATGGATGGTGGAGGTGGCTGCAGGCTTCATACAGAGCTAGAGGGACTCTGCAACAGACAAAAAGGGGTAGGAGAAGAAAAGCAGCGCCACCTCAGTGTAAATTAAAAGGTTATTTATTACATAAAAACAATGCAGTAACTCACACAGAGGAAATTTTTGATCAGCAAATGGTAATGGTTCATCTGCAACACTGTAGGGATGTTAGGGAAGTACACTGTGGCGGCCGTGGTCCTGGCTGTGCCGGTGAGGTCCGACACTTCCTGTGTTTCTGGCAGCGTTCAGTATCCAGGCTTACATCCAATAGTGGCAGGGGGGTGCTCGCGTTTGCAGCATGCAGGCTCCTTCCTCAGGCGATGCTGATTTATGTGTCAGACTGGGAGTTTTATAGCTGAGGGACTCAGGGGGGCGGGAGCTTGTTGCTGTGGAGACGCGGTATATACAATGAGTAATCTGGCCGGAACAGGAAGTCATATGACAGAGGGTCTCCGGGATAATGCATATATACTCATATGTATAGGCACGTAAAGATAGGAATGAGATAAGTCCATGATGGAGAGGGGCTTCTCGTAGGTAATTGAGATGAGGGCGGTAGTATTTCAAGGTAGAGGAAAAAGCAGAATATGAAGTATTCTGGAGAAATAATGCAGGATATGAAGTATTGCTATATTTAGGATAATCGGTAGTAGTTTTAAAGTAGTATGTTCACCTCAATTTATTTGTTTAAGCCCCCCGGTGTCAGGGAGTCCAGGCGATATATCCAATAGGATTCTTGAGCACATAGGTGTTTAAAGCTTTCTGCTGGAGGAAGATTTTTTTGGTATGGATTCGATAATCCACACTTTTAGGTCCGCTGAAGATTGGTGGTGGTGCTGCAGGAAATGTTTGGGGACGCTGCGTTTGTCGTTACCAGCTTCAACAAACCTGTGTTTGCCCAATCACTATGGGAATGAAAGAGTTAGTGAGCACGTCTGGGGTCGTCTATGTTCTCAGCAGGACCCCATTCTGTTAGTGGGAGTGAGGCAACAGAGGTACACTGGACTGGTGGTGTGGACATAGGCTCAGCACGTCCCTTCTAATGCAAACATTGGTTACAAGTGTGTAGTCACATGAGACGAAACATCCTATTGGGGAACTTTGTATATTATTGCTGCACACAAGGGGCTCATCTCTAAGTTGGGGACTACCCTTATAGTAAGTTTTCACATGACTGACGCCTCCGCCTGGTCCCGGGCATTGGTGAGCACGCCTTTGGGTGAGGTGTCACCCCACACCTACAGTCCATGCCTTTTTGATGCAGAATAAAAGGGCACTGAACTGCATCTGGTGTAAACCAGTCCCTTAGAATAAATACATGAAGCTCAGTTGTTTAGCTGTCAGTGGAGGTGCACCATCCAGCTCAACTGCTGACAGCCTGTGAAACTCCAGCTCCTGGACTGGGTTAGACTGTGCCCCTATCAGTACATACGCTTAGTTTAGTATGCGCCAAGGGACGGATGCAGTCTGCATTCCAAGTATTCATCCCTGGGTGCATACTGCTCTAAATAATAGTACCACTGAATGCAACACCCATACCCCTCTGTGGTCTCTTAGAGTTTGAAAGGCTGTTGGTAACAAGGCTGGAGGGTGCGCCTGGGCTAAAAATTCAGTGTGGAGGAGGCCTAATATATCAATTATTGGCAAATGTACCTCAACAAAGGCTGGGTTTTGTTAATGTGATTTTGTATTATATTCAAAATATATACAATATGCAAATCTTAAAGTTTATTTGAAAGCAAAACTTTATTTTTTTCATTTTGGATACAGTGGAAAAGCTTCGACCCTCTGTCAAATTTTTACTGCCAATGAATTAAAAAACATCCAAGAGACACTGAGACTTTGATGTGAGTTCATGCAAAGTAGTGAGAGTACAAGAACATACGAGGAGATCATTGGCTCAGGTTAGGCAGCCCATAACAGACAAGGCTCCCCTTCAGTGGGTATTCCAGCAGGTTACTAGAAGAACTAAAACAGGAGTGATAGAAAGATATTTACACTACCACCCACTGACCCAGCGCTCAGAAAAACACCATATATATATATATTTGAAATATCATCATTCTTAAATTAAATGATATTAATCAAGCTGCTGCTATAAACCAAAATCAATAATCAATACCACATGTGTTACACTCCCCAAACAAAGGAACCAATCTGCCGGAAATTTTAGAAAAATTAGAATCCAGTTACTGTATCATATTCATACAGACAATGCAAAGGAAGTTGCAATGTCTGGACAAACGTCTGAGGTCTTCTAGGAGGACTCCTCCACATACAATTTACTCCCTTTATCCTGAAGCATAGCTGGTGAATTTTGGATGGTCAGGTCCGACTTTTCAAATCAGGATGTCTCCTGGCTAAAACTTGAGGGGGGAAGGGGGGGGCTTGAGGGTTCCTCCTTGGCTCCTTCCTATCTCCATGGCACTGTGTGAGATTCTAGAATACAGAGGCCTGGAGGTGACCTCTGTGCTGAGGGGCTCTGTCTCTAGGCAGAAGGCCAACAGTGATGTGGAGAGAGAAAGAGGAAGAGAAAGAAAGAGGAAGGAGCCAAGGAGGCCCCCCTTCCCCCCTCAAGTTTTAGCCAGGAGACATCCTGATTTGAAAAGTGGGACCTGACCAGCAGGAGGCCCATCCAAAATTCACCAGCTATGCTTCAGGATAAAGGGAGTAAATTGTATGTGGAGGAGTCCCCCTAGAAGACCTCAGACAGCCAAATCTTCTCTCATGTCTGAGTGTTTTTTATAAGGCACTAGAAACCACACACCCAGTAATGGTAACGCCCAGGAGAAAATTTAACTGTGTGTGTCCTGGAAGCAAAACAACATAAGTGCAAATGCTATTTCGAGGAGGATGTAAGAGGGAGGATTTGCTAAGCTTTGGAGCATGCATGGTTTATCCAAACACACACTAAATCGTCTAAATGTTCGAGCATGCCCAGTTAAAAAAAAAAGGGAAATAGAAATAGAGAGAGAGAGAGACATAAAAAAAAAATATATATATATGTATGTATGTATGTATGTATGTATGTGTATATAAGTGAAATTACAAATGTTTTTTAGGGTTTACTGAACACTATTTCTAATGTTTATATAGAGGTATACGCAGGACTTTTTTTCTCAGAGAATAGGTTCAGGAACTCTTCTCTTTTAAGTCCCCCTTCGCCTCTGCCCCTTACCCACCTCCAAGAACCATTCCTTGGTTCCACCCATTACCCATCTCCCAATACCGCCCCTTTTAGAGAATACAGACCCAAGTATTATTTTGTGGTGCTAAGTATTTTGTATAGAATTTGTTAATGATAACAAGAAAGACAGTAAAATAGATCTAGCAACAATGGACACTCCAACGACAATAGATCCACCCCAGCAACAATAGACTCCCAACAGCCAACATTAACCACTTCCATACAGAGCAGTTTGACACCCTTCCTGCCCAGACCAATTTTCAGCTTTCAGCACTCTCACACTTTGAATGACAATTGCTCAGTCATGCTACACTGTAACCAAACAAAATTTTTATCATTTTTTTCACACAAATAGAGCTTTCTTTTGGTGGTATTTGATCACAACTGGGGTTTTTTTTTTCGTGATATATGCAAAAAAAGAGCAAAAATTTTGAAAAAAAAACACTTTTTTTTAGTTTCAATTATAAAATTTTGCAAAAAATTAATTTTTCTTCATACATTTGGGCCAAAATGTATACTGCTACATGTCTCTGGTAAAATTAACCCAAATTAGTGTATATTATTTAGTCTGTGTGAAAGTTATTGAGTCTAGAAGCTATGGTACCAATTACTGAAAATTGATCACACCAGATGTACTGACTGCCTATCTCCTTTCTTGAGGCCCTGAAATGTCAGGACAGTACAAATACCCCCCAAATGACCCCTTTTTGTAAAGTAGACAGTCCAAGGTATTTAGTAAGAGGCATGGTGGTTTTTTTTAAGTTGTAATTTTTTTCCCACAATTCTTGGGAACATGAAGAAAAAATTTTTTTTTCTTTTTTTTCCCACAAAGTTGTCAATTTATAAGCTATTTCTAACACATAGCATGTACACAACAAAAATTACACCCAAAAATACATTCTGCTACTCCTTCCGAGTATGGTGATACCACATGTGTGAGACTTTTACACAGCCTGGCCACAAAAAGATACTCCATGTCCAAGAAGCACCTTCAGGCGTTCTAGGAGCATAAATACACATAAAACTTTCTTACTACCTATCACACTTTTCAAGGCCCTAGAGCACCAATACAATGGAAAAGTCCACAAAATGACCCCATTTTGGAAAGCAAACACTCCAACGTATATTCTATGAGGCATTATGGGTCCTTTGAACATGTAATTTTTTTCCACAGGTTTTTGGAAAATGTGGGAAAAAAATGAAAACTTTTTTTTTTACACAAAGTTGTCAATTTATAGGATATTCCTAACACATAGCATGTACACAGCAAAAATGACACCCCAAAATACATCCTGCCACTCCTCCTGAGTATGGCAATACCACATGTGTGAGACTTTTTCACAGCCTAGCCATATAGAGGGGCCCAACATCCAAGGAGCATCATCATGCATCCTAGCCACTTGCCTAGGCCTATTTTTTTTTTTGAAAATCTTTTTATTTGGTTTTTGCAAAGATAATGAGTTACATACATAACAGTTGCATTATAACATAAATTATGAATAATTGGATAACTGAGAATTACAATTAAATGACTGAACAAAAGTTTAAAGTATAAAGGTATGAAGATATGAAGATATGACCCACAGCAGCAGTAATTGGTATAAATGTCAAGGACAGCTTAGCACCCAAACATACAACGAAATCAATCTCACGCCACGACCCGTGGGGGAGGGCGCGGGGTGGGGCAGTGCGGCGCTATAGCCACTCCGGGGGGGACGCCCCAAAGGGATCCTGCTGCGTCCCCTCTCTTAGCCCCATCCCCACTTCCCCCCACCCACGTCCCCCAGCACAACCTCCACAGTATCAACTACATACATGACAAGAGAAATTTAGATTATCGGGTACCACGCTGTCCAACATAGTCAGTCCAGGCGGACCATCTCGCCCGAAACTGTTGCATTTTAAAGGCAGAGATAGCTAGAGTTTTTTCGTGTGCATATGATTCTCCTACTATTTGTACCACCTCTCTCCTGGTAGGGATATCCTCACATTTCCACCTACGTGCTATGGACAACCTTGCAGCAAAAAGGATATTCTGAACCACTGTCCTCAATTGGGGAGGGTATCTGTCAATATTTATGCCTAGTAGTGCCTGTTCTACCGCAACCTTGTTTAGCATTCCCGTCACCTCCGCAATCAGTTTAGAAACAGAAGCCCAGAAACTCCGCAAGGAGACACAGGACCATAAAACGTGGAGTAGAGTTCCAACTTGCCCACACTGTCTCCAGCATAAGTTTGAGACGCCTGGGTAGTACTTGGCAATAGAATATGGCGTTTTATACCACCGCTGATGTATTTTTAAAAGACCTTCCCTAAAATTGGAACATCTAGTGTGGGTAGCTGTATGGGTATAAGAACGTAACCACTGAACTTCTGTAAAGTCCTGACCTAGATCCCCCTCCCACTTTATGTGATAGGCGTTTTTCACAAATGTCTTCTTATCGTGTAGGGAGGCATAAAATTTACCTATTCCTTTCGTGTGTTGATTGATTCCGAAGCACAGCATGTGAATCGGTTCAGGAAAAGGGATGTCGACTGAGGATACTTTGGAAATCAAGTGGGACACTCTAGAGTATGTGAAAAATTCCTTAGCAAACAACGGATAGCGGGTACACCATCCAGAGAAGGAAAAACCTGCCGGGTTGTGTGTGATATCTTTAAGCGGGTGGAGGCCATATGTGGACCAGTGCCCCAAATGTAGGCCTGGGGATATGAAAGAGAGCGCCATCAAAGGAATAGGGACATCTACTCTTCTAGTTCGCTTGGCACTGTGAGCATAAAAGTAGCGCCATGCCTGTATTGTGGGCATAATAGTAGGGTGCGCCATTGGGTAAATGCCATTAGCCAATGGAATACTGAGAATGAGGTCCGCTAGGGTACCTTGAGTAACCACTGCTTGCTCAATGGACCTCCAGCTAGGTGTCTGTGCGTGTTTCAACCAGTGTATGGATTGGGTGAGTATAGCAGCCATATGGTAATCCCGCACATCTGGGACACCCATACCCCCCATGAGAGGGTGTTTGATCAGGTGCATGTGGGAGCAACGGGGTTTTTTACCGGCCCAGAGGAATTTAGATATTAGAGACTGCACTGATCTGTAAAACGTTAAGGGAATCTTGATGGGGAGTGCTCTAAACAGGTACAGGAGCTTTGGGAATGTCAGCATTTTAAACGCAGCATTCCTGCCTGACCAAGTAAGGTAGAATTTGCCTAATCTAGCTAACTCCTGTGTGAGGACGTCAAGGAACGGTGTAAAGTTTGATCTGTAAAGGTCCCCCGTCTTGCTGGTAAGCTTGATACCTAAGTAGTCGATATGGCCATTACCCCATTGAAAAGGGACACTGCCTTGAATCTCCTTCGTCATGTGTTCGGGAATTGCTACGCCTAACATGTTCGACTTAGTGTCATTCACCTTGTAATATGAAACCGAGCTAAATTCTTTGAGCACCTCCTGGACTGCCAACAAAGAGGTCCGGGGAGATGTCACAGACAAGATGACGTCGTCCGCAAACAGCGAAATCTTGTTGTCGATTTTCTTAATATCTAATCCCCCAATACCCGGGTGGCTTCTAATTTTTTCTGCAAAGGGTTCCATCAATAAGACAAACATCAATGGGGATAATGGGCACCCTTGGCGAGTGCCATTTGTTATATTAAATTTGGAGGAAAACATTCCTTCTGTGTACACATAGGCTGAAGGTGCCTTATATAATGCTAGTATTGCGTCTAGAATCTCACCCCCCATGCCGAATTGTTGCAGAACTTTATGAAGATAACCCCAGTGTATCCTGTCAAAGGCCTTTTCGGCATCAAGGGACAGGAACACAGTGGGAGTACGAGTGGACTCGGCATGGGCATGGTGGATGAGATTTAGCATTCTCCTTGTAGCATCGGTGGCCTGACGGCCCATTACAAACCCTACCTGATCTTGTTTGACAAGGCCAGGCAGGAACTTCGAGATTCTGTTTGCCAGAATCTTTGCGTAGACCTTCAGGTCCACGTTTAGCAAAGAAATGGGCCTGAAGTTCTTCGCGCAATCCGGGGGTTTCCCCGGTTTAGGTAATGTAATCACAGTAGCCTCCAACATCTCAGGGGGGAAGGAGGCAGAGGAGGCAGCCTTGTGGAATACCCTCCGGAGTTTCGGGGTTAGAATATGCGTGTATTGCTTATAGTACTCCGAAGAGAACCCATCAGGGCCAGGAGCTTTATTAATGGGTAGAGATTGAATGACTCTTTCGATTTCAAGATCCGTTATAGGGAGGTTCAGTTCCTGTAAGTCTGTGGCTTGTAATTTGGGTAGGGAAATCGAGGCGAGAAATTTGTCAATGTCTTCTGGTGATGGTTGTGGGGTGGTCACGTCATCATGTAAGTTATACAGCTCACCATAATAGTGGCTGAAGGCGTCGGCAATATCCTTAGGGTTGGTCAATGTCTGTTTCGAGGAATGGTGCGTCAAATTAGATATACGCTGTCGGGCCTGCTTGTCTTTCAGTTGAGTCGCTAACAGTTTGCCAGCCTTGTTGCCATGGGCAAAGGAGTTGGCCTTCAGTCTGCGTACATGGGCCTGGTGCTGTCCTATCAGTAGTGATCGGAGCTCATGTTGTGCATCGGATAATTGGTCGCTAATGTCTGGAAGGGGGGTGCATTTGTTTAATGTTTCCAAATTTTGGATCTTTTTCAAAAGATCGTCCAGTTGCTGCCTCCTCTGCCTCCTCAGTGCAGCACTCTTAGACATAAGGAAACCACGCATAAAAGCCTTATGAGCATTCCATACAATCAGTGGGCATACATCCCCCGTTTCATTTGTTCGGAAGAATTCCTCCAAGGCCTCACGGACCTCAGACGAAGACCCCGAGTCGCAAAAGACACTTGTGTCGTTTTTCCACCTATTAGCCCTAGTGGAGAACACCCGCGGGCCAACCGTCATCGACACGGGGGCGTGGTCCGACCATGTGATCTGACCAATGGAAGAGTCCACAATTTTTTGTAGCAGGAATTTGTCTGTAAAGAACATATCTATCCTCGAGTAGGAGGCATGAACCTTTGAGAAAAAGGAGTAATCTCGCTCCGTAGAGTGATGACACCGCCATACATCCTGGAGGCCCGTGGATTTTAAAAAATTAGTGAGGTCTGATCTCCGGGGGTATGTGCGGGCCCCGCTGGAGATGTCTTGGCGTGTGTTAGCTACTAGGTTCATGTCCCCCCCCAGGATCACATGACCCCTAATGCTCGGTTGGAGGTGTTTCCATAGTTTAGTGATATATGAAAATTGTCTCACATTTGGGGCGTAGATATTGAGGATGGTATATTCAACATTATTAATTTCACAGTGTAAGAGTATATAGCGACCGTCCGGGTCCGAGAGATGAGCATGGTATTTGTAGGGCACAGAGTCCTTAACGATAATGGCCACACCTCCCTTCTTTTTGGGGCCATTTGCGTAGTAGATGTGTGGAAATTGATTGTTAGTGAGTCTGGGAGGATCCGTGGCGCAGAAATGAGTCTCCTGTATTAGCATAATATCACATTTTTGAGATTTCATTTCACACCAGAGCATATGCCTTTTAAATGGGCTGTTCAACCCATGGACATTGAGGGAGGTCAGTTTAAATGCCATGATGTGGTAGGAGTAGTGAAACTTCGGTCAAGAAGACAACAGTGTGGGAAAGAAATAAAAAACAGTGTCTCAGTGCAGAGCGGGTGACAATGTCCAAGAGATCCTACCCCAATCCGGTGCGTCGGTAACAGCGATGATGCTGGCAGTCCAGGAGGTCCTGTAGTGAGGCTGTAGAATACAGGTTGACTTGGTGGAACCTTGTAGGGCTGGAGAGATGCTACCGTGGGTCATAAACGGTAGAAGATGAAAAAAAGAAAAGAAACAGCAGGGATAAATTTATCAACAGTTCAGTGTAAATCACTATGTATGCAGAGCCCTGCAAACAAACGTTAAATAACCTTATATGGGCACAGGTATGTGAACCGTGCCAACTTTCTTTTAAAAATGAGGCGATATCCAACTGGAAATCTGAGCAGTGTTGATACTGCTAATCCGGGGAACTTAAGAGAACACAAAACACGAGAGTAGCCGAACAGAACAGTCGGAGACGGTAGGGCCGAGTGTTGGATCATATGGAGGGTCAACTCCAAGGGATCAGTGAAGTTCCAGGAGGTCATTTAGATCAATTCGAAGCAGGTAGCTCAGGATCCCACGTGGCCGTTTGAGCCCCAGGAGGTTCTGTTGTTTCCAGAATGTCCCACTGTCGAAGGAGCTCAATGCCCCGTTCCAGGGTGGAGATTTTAAATTCCTTATCCCCTCTAGTAACAATGAGGGTTGCAGGGTAGTTCCAGCGATACTGGATATGATGATTTCTAAGGGGTTTAGTGATAGTCACTAGATTCCTCCTCTGGTTCATAGTGTGAGCTGAAAGGTCTGCATAGAAGGACAGGCCCTGCATACTAGGTGGGAGATCCACCGCTTTACGCACTTTTGCCATAAGTTGCTCCTTCACTGTGTAAAAATGGATCCTAGCTATGGCATCTCTAGGATATTTGTCTGGGATATGTTTGGGCTTCGGTAGCCTGTGGATCCTGTCGATGGCCAGATCACCCAGAGCCGTGTTAGGAAGGATTTCCTGCATAATAGATGTGAGGAACGCTGCTAGGTCTGGTGGTTTAACCGACTCAGGAATGCCCCTGATTTTGACATTGTTCCTTCGGGAACGATCCTCAAGATCAGCCACCTTTGATTTGAGCCAAACCAGATCATCATCATGTTCATTATGGGCGTCCACCATATTATTAAAAGTGTCCGCGAATTCCCCCATCTTGTTTTCTATGGTGGAGACCCTGTCAGATACTGCTGTGACTGCTGAGCTGCATTGTGACACCAGTTGCAGCATGTCAGAATGGATAGCTGACCTCAAAGACAGCATTACATCTTTAAACATCGATGCCAGCACGGGGTGATCCCCAGCAGGGATGGTTGCTAGTGTGTCCTGGAACTCCAGGGTGTCATCCACAGATATACTGCGGTGAGGGGGAGACAGTTCATGGAAGGTTTTTTGCTTAGACTTCACAGGACTGCTGGATTGTGATCCTGAGGTCGAATGCTGAGCAAGGAGCAAAGGGTCCGCCAGGGAGCTCGGGGAGGATCCCCTCCGTGCCGAGCTAGAAGGCTTCTGTGACTGAGTGCTGGGAGTTTGTGGCGGGCCGGCGCCATGTTGGCTGAGCGGCCTGGTGTGAGGTGAAAAGAAGTCTATCATCTTACCAGGTCTGCAGCGGTCTTTGCGCTTTTGTGGCATGTTCGGGTGATGCCTGGGACTGTCCGGTGCGTAGCTGGCTGGTTTTGGGTTGACCCTCTGTGTTCTACTTGCTCCGGTGTGTCTGTTTAGCGAGGAGCTTCTGGCTCACGCTTCCATCTGCCTCGCTAGCCGGCTCCGCCCCCTGCCTAGGCCTATTTTTGACATTTGGTGTTTACAAGCTAAAATCAGTTGTTTTGCTAGAAAACTGCTTAGAACCCCCAAACATTATATATTTTTTTTTAGCAGAGACCCTAGAGATTAAAATGGAGATTATTGCAATATTTTTTATCACACCGTATTTGCGCAGCGGTCTTCCAAACGCAATTTTTTTGGAAGAAATTCACTTTTTTTAATTAAAAAATAAGAAACCAGTAAAGTTAGCCCAATTTTTTTCCATAATGTGAAAGATAATGTTACGCCGAGTAAATAGATACCCAACATATCATGTTTCAAAATTGCGCACGCTCACGGAATGGCGACAAACTTTGGTACTTAAAAATCCCCATAGGCGACAATTTAAAAATTTCTACAGGTTGCCATCTTTGAGTTACAGAGGAGGTCTAGGGCTCAAATTATTCCCCTTGCTCTAACGATCGCGGCGATACCTCACATGTGTGGTTTGAACACCGTTTACATATGTGGGCGGGGTTTCCGTATGCGTCGCTTCTGTGCGCGAGCTAACGGGGACAGGGTGCTTTAATTTTTTTTTTTTTTTTTTTTTACTATTTATTTTATTTATTATTTTTTATTTTTACACCGTTTAACAAAAAAAAAAAAAAAAAAAAAGGATCATTTTTATTTCTATTACAAGAAATGTAAACATTACTTGTAATAGAAAAAGGCACGACAGGACCTCTTTTTTTGTGAGATCTGGGGTCAAAAAGTCCTCAGATCTCACAAGTACACTAAAAGATAGAAAAAAAAAAAAAAAAAAAGAAATTATTATATAAAATGAAGAAAAAAAAAAAGGACCTTTAAACATTTTCCGTAGCTCCGGTCCTCCAAGACCATAGAGTCAAGTGAGGGCAAGCTTGCCCTCACTCGACATCCTGTCTGTGAGGATCCGGGACCGGATAGTTTTCCCCGCTGTCGGCGGGTCCGGTAAGCGGGGAAAAGGACCGGACGCGGCGGGAGGGGGGGGCACCTCTTCCGCCATCCCAGAAGGGTGATCCCACGGCGAATCCGCCGCTGGGACCACCCTTATCGGAAAGCCAACCGTCCACCGTTTAAAAAAATACCAGGGTTATGGCAGCTATCTGCTGCCATAACACCGGTATTTAGGTTTAAACGAGGACGTATATAAACCTTTTTGGACTTGGACATGGTGGCTGTATGAAGGGCGACAGGTACTCGGGTACTTTGCTGGGCAGGTGACAGGTACTCTGGTACTGATGAGCAGGTGGCAGGTACTCGGGTACTCCGATAGGCAGGTGACAGGTACTCGGGTACTCTGATGGGCAGGTGACAGGCAGGTGATAGGTACTGATGAGTAGTACTGATAGGTGATACTGATACGTGATAGGTACTGATGAGTACTGATGAGTAGTGATGGGTACTGATGAGCAGGCGGCAAGTACTCGGGTACTTCAGGCGTCAGGTACTCTGATGAGCAGGTGGAAGGTACTCGGGTACTCTGATGGGTAGGTGGCAGGTACTCAGGTACTCTGATGACGGGTACTCCGTTGACAGGTACTCAAAGTACCCGAGTATCCGTCATCAGAGTACCTGCGTACCTGTCATCAGAGTACCCGAGTACCTGTCATCAGAGTACCCGAGTACCTGTCATCAGAATACCCGAGTACCCGTCATCAGAGTACCCGAGTACCCGTCATCAGAGTACCCGAGTACCTGTCATCAGAGTACCCGAGTACCCGTCATCAGAGTACCCGAGTACCTGTAATCAGAGTACCCGAGTACCTGTCATCAGAGTACCCGGGTACCTGTCATCAGAGTACCCGAGTACCTGTCATCAGAGTACCAGAGTACCCGTCATCAGAGTACCCGAGTACCTGTCATCAGAGTACCCGAGTACCTGTCATCAGAGTACCCGAGTACCTGTCATCAGAGTACCCGAGTACCTGTCATCAGAGTACCAGAGTACCCGTCATCAGAGTACCCGAGTACCTGTCATCAGAGTACCGAGTACCTGTCATCAGAGTACCGAGTACCTGTCATCAGAGTACCGAGTACCTGTCATCAGAGTACCTGAATACCTGTCACCAGCCCATCAGAGTACCCGAGTACCTGTCATCAGAGTACCCGAGTACCTGTCATCAGAGTACCCGGGTACCTGTCATCAGAGTACCCGGGTACCTGTCATCAGAGTACCCGAGTATCTGTCATCAGAGTACCCGAGTACCTGTCATCAGAGTACCCGGGTACCTGTCATCAGAGTACCCGGGTACCTGTCATCAGAGTACCCGAGTATCTGTCATCAGAGTACCCGAGTACCTGTCATCAGAGTACCCGAGTACCTGTCATCAGAGTACCCGGGTACCTGTCATCAGAGTACCCGGGTACCTGTCATCAGAGTACCCGAGTATCTGTCATCAGAGTACCCGAGTACCTGTCATCAGAGTACCCGAGTACCTGTCATCAGAGTACCCGGGTACCTGTCATCAGAGTACCCGAATACCTGTCATCAGAGTACCTGAATACCTGTCATCAGCCCATCAGAGTACCCGAGTACCTGTCATCTGAGTACCTGATGGGCTGGTGACAGGTACTCGGGTACTTTGATGGGCTAGTGACAGGTGCTCTTTATTGGGGGGGGGGGGCAATCAGTGTGTTTGGGGTGCACTATGATTGGTAACTAGCTGTTACCACACTCTCTTCCTCACACAGGATCAGTGTGTGAGAAGGAGAACACGGTGACAGCTAGTTACCGTGTTCTCTGTTGACATTTGTGACCGGCTGTGATTGGACACAGCCGGTCACGTGGTAAAGAGCCAATTTCATTGGCTCTTTACCTAGATCGGGGATCGACTCTGTCCGAGGGACGAGCCTCGTCCCCGATCGCTGCTCTGCGCGCCCCCGGGGGCGCGCATTGCAGAGAGAACGAGCGGCTCGTGCTGGAGCCGCTCATGTGATCGGCTGTGATTGACACAGCCGATCACGTGGTAAACAGCCAATTTCTATTGGCTGTTTACCTTGATCGGGGATGGGTTATGTCCGAGGGACGAGCCTCACCCCCGATCGCCGCGCTGCGCGCCCCCGGGGGCGCGCAGTAGCAGCTAGAGCGGGCGGACGTCATATGACGCCCGCCCGGATCCGTACAACCACCATGCCGACGTCATATTACTATGACTCGGTATGGAAGTGGTTAATAGACCCCCGAGCAGCCAGCAACAAATACCCTTCCCTTATCAGTACATCACTCCCAGCAACAATTGACCCCCTGCAACATAAGATTCACCCCCCAGCAACAATAGATCCCTACCAGCAACAATAGACCCCCCCCCTGCAAAAATAGATCCCTTCCAGCAACAAAAGGTTCCTCAGTAGCCAGCATCAATAGACCCCTTCCTCTACAGTACCTCCCTCCCAGCAACAACTGACCCCCAGCAACATACATTACATACATACATTCAGTTCTGGAGGTGCCGGAACTGCGTTCCCCCGCGTTCCCGCTGAAAAAAAGCCCTGGGTATACGTACATATATCTATACAAATACATGATATATATATATATATATATATATATATATATATATATATATATATATATATGTAGGTATATATATATATATATATATATTTATATATATTTTTTGTTTAAAGTTGAAAACCAAATTTGGGCTTTGAAATTATTTTGGGGGGGGGGGGCATTTCTTTTGGAGTTCAGGTTGTTGTGTTGTTGTTTCAATGAGGATTGAACATATAGCTAAGCCAATAATCATCGTTGCTATTACAGGCGTTTTTATGGGCGTTTTTTTAGGCGTTTTTATGGGCGCTTTAACAGGCGTTTTTTGTGCAGGCTTTTTTAGATTGACTAGAGACCAATGGAAAACGCCTGTAATCTGCCCAAAAAGAAGCTCATGTACTTTTACACTGTACCCCTACCCATTCACCCCATAAAAGGCAGTGTGTGTAAATAACGACAGGAGACGTTTTGAAAAGTTAATTAAAAATCTTCATCCGGGCTTCTCCGCTCCGGTCTTCTCCTCTCCGCTCTTCTGGTCTTGTCCTCTCCGCTCTTCTGCCCTCCGCTCTTCTGCTCTTTTGCTCTTCTGCTCTTTTGCCTCCTCTGGTCTTCTTCCTCTTCCTCTTTTTCCTCTTCCTCCAGTCCTCCTCCGACGCTGTCACCGGTGATTATGCCAGTCTCTGCAGCTTATTATATAGTCATTAGGGGGCGGGGGCTCCCCGGTGACGTCATCGGGAGGCCCCACCCCCTTATGTCGTCGTCTGTGACATAATGGGGCGGGGCCTCCCGGTGATGCCACCGGGAGGCCCCGCCCCTAATGACTATATAATAAGCTGCAGAGACCGGAGACCGGCATAATCACCGGTGATAGCGTCGGAGGAGGACTGGAGGAAGAGGAGGAAGAGGAAGAAGAAGACCAGAGGCAAAAGAGCAGAAGAGCAGAAGGGCGGAGGGCAGAAGAGGGGAGGGGAGAAGAGCGGAGAGGACAAGACCAGAAGAGCGGAGAGGAGAAGACCAGAGCGGAGAAGACCGGATGAAGATTTTTAATTAACTTTTCAAAATGTCTCCTGTCGTTATTTACACACACTGCCTTTTTATGGGGTGAATGGGTAGGGGTACAGTGTACCCCATACCCATTCACATAGGGAGGGGGTCCGGGATCTGGGAGGCCCCTTTGTTAAAGGGTGCTTCCAGATTCCGATGAGCCCCCTGCCCGCATGAGCCTGCCGGGCTGCGTGCTCGGATAAGGGTCTGGTAATGATTTTTGGGGGGACCCCACGCCGAAATGGCGTGGGGCTACCCTCAAATTCCATACCAGACCCGAAGGGCCTGGTTTGGAACCTGGGGGGGAACCCCACACCGTTTTCTCCCCCATTTTGGCGTGGAGTTCCCCCCCAAGATTCTCACAGTGCAAGTCGCGCCGCAAGTCGGATAATGCTGATCCGACTTGCGGTGCGACTTCCATTCAAATCAATAGGCTCCCATAGGGAACCATTGATTTTGAATGGAGGCAGAAAAAAACGCTGCTAAAAGCGACGTGGCAAAACGTGCAATAACGCAAATGGAAAAAGCTACTGAAAGCATGTTTTTACAGCTGCTTTTTCCCGGCATCAAGAAACAGCTTTGGAGCTCGTTTTTATGACGCCCTGTGTGCATGGAGCCATAGAGCTATATTTGTTTGTTTACCATATTTTGCTAATTAGCCAAGTAGGGGGATATACCTGCAGTAAAATGTGTTATAAAATGCAAAAGCTTGGCCATACGTCTTTCCTGATTAAATATTTTGTGGGATACCCTAGATAATGTTGAGGTTCTATATAAAAACTATATATAAGTTTGTTCTAGTGAAATATGATGGAGCAGGAAAGGTGTCTAGAATGTTGTAATGTGATGGTGTTTACTAAGGAATCACTTGCTAGAAGTATGAACTATGTGCATGTTTTTCAAATCCGCCAGTTCATTCCATTTTACATGGGCGATACAGCGGATTTTACGTTCGCATTCAACATACCGCATGCTCAAGTTTGTGAAAACGTAACTTTTTGAGCCTAGTTGGCGTTGCGAATGCGCACATGAGCTCTCTTGCAGCTCGTGACTTGAGGAGCTATTTTTACTTTCTACACTCTTGCAGAAATCTCTCTTTCTAGGTCAGTTTTTGACACAGTTTAAAAGCCATTCATCTCCAAATGATCTCCCACACCTTCCACAGTGATTTGGGATTTTTGGGGGTACATTAGTCCAGCTTTTAGCTGACCTGTTTTAAGTCGCGCTCTGACGTTGTAGCATCTTAATGAATCTAACACTATACGTTGTTGGCCGCCGGCGGTACGTTGAATACCAATTTCATACGTTCAAATTTGCCAGTTCGCAAAAATCCCGGCGTTGGCCAAATAGCAGTACAATGAATTAGGCCCTTAGTGTCAGATATGTGTGCCGCAATGTAGCAGTCCCACTAAAAATCGCTGATTGCTGCCATTAATAGTAAAAAAAAATGTAAAAAATAAAAAAAGTCCATTAATCTTTTCCATAGTTTGTAGACGCGATAACTTTTGCGCAAACCAATCAATATACACTTATTGGGATTTTTTTTTTTACCAAAAACATGTAGCGAAATACATATTGGCCTAAAATATGAAGAAATTTGCTGTTGTACATTTTTTGTTTGGATGTGTTTTATAGCAGAAAGTAAAAAAACTGAAAATTGGTATCAAATAGTTACCATAGTTTTTCTTTCCTGATGGACTCCATGGCAGCATACATTTTGGGGTTTAGCCCCGCCTCTATTCTTACCCAATAGGACCCCACTCCCATAAATCTTTGCTCCTGTTCAGCATCTGTGTTCTGTAACTAGACTACTCAGGAACTGGAAGGGGGCTCCTGCTACCATGGAGTCCATCAGAAAAAGGAAAATGACGGTAAGTATTTGATAACAATTTTCCGTTTTCCTGACAGACTCCATGGCAGCATACCTTTGGGGAAATAATTCACCGTACACACTCGGGTGAGCAGATGCTGAACAAAAAAAAGTTTAATTGACCCCATCAACTGACAGGACTTGTAAGCCAAAATTAACAGAAGACAAAGCAGCAGGTTCTACACAATAACGGGACATGAACATGTTGATAGAAGACCAGGAAGCTGCTTTGCAGATTACTTCAGGGGCAACATGTCTTGAATCTGCCCAAGATGTTGAGACTGTCCGAGTCGAGTGCCCTGTCACCGCCTCTGGGGGCGCCAAGCCCTTCGCTTTATAGCCCACTGGATGGTCTGAAAAATCCACGCAGCAATGCATCTTGACAAAGCACGCATCCCTATACTCTTTACACAGAAGGGAACAAATAGGTATTCAGACTATTAAATAAAAAAGGACCACTCTGTCCGGGAAGAACATTAAAAAAGGCTAATTTGAGCCCAGAGCTCGAATCTCGGAGACCCTCCTAGCTGATGTGATGGCAACCAGTATGACAGTCTTGAGAGTAAGTTCCCCTAATCATGAGCAGCTTGTCTGGATCTAGACCAAGCTGTGAGAAAATTGAGAATCAGCAGGAGGTCTCATTTGGGGAACCCCGGTTTCCTCTGGGGCCTGAGTCTCACTGCCCCCTTAAAGAACTGACGCACAAGCACATGTCTAGCCCATGATACTCCTGTAAATGCTGATATAGCCGATACCTGTAACCGGAGCGAGCTGACCGATAGGAACAGGTCCTGGCCTGACTGTAGGAAGCTCAGGATGTCTTGGACTACAGGAGCAACATGAGGACTGGCTCTACTGGACATTTGGTCTGTAAACTTAGACTATATCCTCTCATAGACCCTATTAGTGCTCTTCCTCTTAGTGTTCAAGAGTGTGGGGATGACCTCCTCAGGGCAGCCTAAAGCCTCCAGCCTTCCCCTCTCAAAAACCAAACCTTCAGGTGCAGATGAGCTGGGCATGGATGTAGTGTGTTGCCTTGCGACAACAGGTCCAGCCTGAGGGGTAAAGGAATCGGAAACTAAGTAGTATCAGAAGAGGGAACCAGGGCCTGTTGGGCCAGTACGAGATTATCGTCACTATCTCTGCCGGTTCTATCCTGAGTCTCCGCAGAAACTGGAGAACCACCGGGATCAGGGGGAAGGCGTAGGCTTTGCTGAACCTCCATTGGTCCATGTGGGCGCTCACGTGGAAAGCTTGGGGATCTCGGAACCTCGAATAATACTTTGACAGTTTGTTGTTGCATGGGGACACAAAGAGGTCAATCTCTGGGGAGATCCCCAGGGTTAGAACCCACTCGAAGACTTCCTTGTGGAGGGCCCACTCATTGTTGTCTAGCCAGACTCGAGAGAGGAAGTCTGCCTGCAGAATCTGGACTCCAGGAACATAGATAGCTGATAGGTTGGACAGATTCTTCTGCGCCCAGGTCATAATCGGCTCTACTTCTCATAACAGAGAGAGACTGTGAGTTCCCTCCTGTTTCCTTATGTAGGCCACTGCTGTAGGACACTGTTGTCCAACCTGAGCATCACGAAGACCCCAACCTTAGATGACAGAAGGTTTGTAACGCCCAAAACGCTGCCCGGAATTCAAGAATGTTTGAGACTATCCCACGGGGCGAAAAGTCCCACCTGCCCCGCACCATCTCTTAAAGACAGTGGGCGCCCTAACCTATATTGCTAGCATCTGAAGTCACAATGACCAACAGGGCAGGGCCTATGGAGTAGCAATTGAGGAGATTTCCTGCTGAAGCCACCAGGGAAGGCACCCCCTGGAAGGGTTAGGTAGATGCATTGGACCTTGTCTTCTGTACTTCACTGCTGGAGGAAGCCTTTCTGGAAGGGCCGCATTCTCCACAGAGCCCATTTCATCATGGGAGCTGTGGCGGCCATGGTCCCAATGACCTTTAGACACTGCCAGGGGCACGGAGATGAGAGGAGAGAGAGCGAGAAGTATCCTGTCTCGGACCACCAGAATTTTATCCTCAGGCAGAGAGATGGTGCATCTTGCCGTGTCGAACTGAGCCCCAAGAAACACGAGGGACTGTGTGGGTTCTAAATGACTCTATTCCATGTATAAGAGCCACCGAACTCTTGGGGAGTGTTGATGACTTGATCCATTCCAGATGCTCCACAAGTTGACCCTTGTCTTGAGACAGGAGAAGAAGGATGTCTAGGTAATGATTGAGCTGAATACCTCTGATTCTTATCAAGGCTACGACTGCCAACAAGACTTTTGAAAATGTGCGAGGCAATGTTGAAAGCCCAAAGGGGAGACAGGTGAAATGTAGGTGAGTCTGACTGATAGCAAACCGGAGATACTGTTGGAAGTTCCTTGCAACAGGAACATGGAAATAAGCGTCCTTTAGGTCTATTGACGCTAGACTGACTGCTGGATTGTTAGTACTGTTTCCATCATGAACCTCTCTCTCTTTAGAAACTGATTTAGATATCCTGGATTGATGCCGCCCAGACATGCCGAAAAAGGAGCAGACAGGCCCCCACCTGACACGTCTGAGCAGGCCCAAACGCAAAAGAACTTAGTGGCCTCTCGGTCCCCAGTAGATCCACTCTTGGGGGGTTTCTGAAAAGAAGACTTCCAGCTTCTCCCCAACTCATTGCTTGGATGCAGTGTCAGCTAACCAAGGCCGAAGCCACAGGGAGCGCGCTTGGTGGTGACCGAGGAAAGCATACCCTGGGCCACAAGGTGGTTAATATGCAAAAAGAGAGGATGCGGCACTTCCAAATGCAGGAAAATCTTAGAGTTTATTGCACATAAAATCATCCGACATAGACCATAGGACAACACACCATTCAGCAAACGCATTTCACACGATAGTGCTTAATCATTGCTGGTTAACAAGGTGGTTAATGCCGATGGAGGCCTCTCCCATGAAAACCAAGGCCATCTTCAGCTCCTGAATAGGAAAGCTTCTGGCTATCTTTTCCGAGACACTCCTAAGGGTCTTATCCACATTGGCCGCCCATATCTCCATCACTTTGGACATTGTTGCTAGGGCTAAGGCCAGTTTACAAGCCATGCCAGCTGTTAGATAGACTCGCTTGAGGTCGATGTCAATCCGTCTTTCCAGAGGGTCCTTGAACGACAATGTATCCTCTAATGGAAGGATCACATGCTTGACAAGTATCATCACAGCCGCGTCCATGAGTGGCGGGGACTCCAGTTGTTTCACCTCTTCCTCCAGAAAGTGATATAGTTTCTACATTTTCGAAAGGATGGAATTTTTCCTTTCCAATTTACTATGCTCTTCCGTGATAACTTCTCCCAATTTTCACAGAAACTGAAAATTCAATCACTCTCTGTTCAGCTGTTTAAAGAATTTTCTTTGTTTAGGGGGAGGGACCACTGGATCCTCCCAGCTTAGAGCTTTCCTCATGGCCCTGAGCAGGGGAGGAACCAGGCCAAAGTCGAAGCCCAGACAGGGATCCTTTGCCTCCAAAACGCTGTCTGAGAACATGGCCAAAGGGCGGCTTAGCTGTAATGATTCCAGGGTGTATTGGCCCTGCACATCTCTAGATGGAGAGCGTGGAGGATCCAAGGCTGGACTTTGGACATGGCTAACACCCAATTCGCATAGGGAATCCTTAAGGGCCCGTTTCACCATGGATTCCAGCTATTGGTCCGAACTACCTACCTCACCTGTGGCCTGGGAAAAACAGCGATCACAGAGAGATTTTCCATCTGGGACCCTAGAACTGCATCCCCAGCACCCTGTCTTTTCTGGGTGGCTAGGGCGACGAGAGGATCTGGGTGAGACGGCTGGGTCCCTACTGTGGTGCCTTGAGCCAAAAGGGGATCTGCGCCTGGACCTTGAGGAAGAGTGCCAGTGCTGCGACTTCAAATGACAATCTTCTTTGCGTGCGGTGCGTATGGGATCGACCTAGAAGGGCTAACGTGGAAGTGGACCAGCCGCCATGGCTCGGAACACTAGCACCAGGGAAAAGAGGAAGACAGAAGAAGTGTACACATAAAGTAAGTTGCTGCCATGGAAAATGTACGTCTTACCACTCCTGCGCTTTGATCCAGGCCCAGACAAGCACACACTGGACTTTGTGGCAAAATACGGCCGCTGGGCTTTTTGGCCAACACCTCTCCTGCCTATCAGTGACCAGGCATTAGCTCCTCTTCCATTGCCCGCTCCATACTCTGCTAATAGCAAGAGCCTATAGGAGTATAGTGACCCGTCTCCCTTGGCAGCCGCTTGCCTGGCCTTAATTCGAACTTCAAGTTTTGGTAGGAACAGGGCACCATACAGGTGTTTCAGAGGAGGACAATAAAGAAACACAGATGCTGAACAGGAGTAAAGATTTACAGGAGTGGGGACCTATAGTGTAGGAATGGAGGCGGGGCTAAAATCCTAATGATTAAGCACACATCTTAGTGTGTAAAACGCGTCTACCTTGCCACTTTTTTACCACATTGGGATGTCCAATAAACCTGGATTTTGACAACATCTGAGTGCAGCCATTTCTTTTCATTATTGACTGTCCACGGAGGCGAGCCAGGGGCGAGCACCGCTGTTGGTCATCAAGCTTCCCATTACCTTGAGCAGTGTATCTCTTTCCTTTGTATCCAAAATGCATGCTGCCATGGAGTCTGTCAGTAAATATTGCTTTTTTTTTTTTAAAACTGTCGTTTTTTTTTGTTTATAGCACAAAAATAAAAACCGCAGAGGTGATCATATACCACCAAAAGAAAGCTCTATTTGTGGGAAACAAAGGACATCAATTTTATTTGGGTACAGCGTCGCACGACCGCGCAATTGTCAGGTAAAGCAATGCAGTGCCATATTGCAAAAAATGACCTACTCAGAAAGGAGGTAAAACCTTCCGATGCTGGAGTGGCATTAAACCCAAAAGCAAGAATTTATTTTATTGCATCTTACCAATTCTTAGATGCAATGGCTGCATTAGTTTTCTTCTTCTTTTTTTTTTTTTAACCTTTGTTTTCACCTGTGATCTGGTCAGTAAGTCTGTTCTCTGTCAACATAACAAGCTGTCCTGCAAATATAGCAGTTAAGGGGTTGAGAAAAACCAAACTACTGACAGGGGTGCTTACAGCGATCAGCTTTTATTTATTTATTTATTCATGTAAAACCTTTATCCCAAAAGGAAAAAAAAATCTGTTTGCTTTAACTGCTTATAAAGTTTGAGCTGTAGTTTGGCTTCAATTTGTTAGTGTATCTAAATCTGCTAGTACATCTAACCCTACCCCCAGATCAACAATGCTGCTGTCCAAAGGTGTCCCTGTGTTCCTTTATCCAGAGTGGGGGCACTCTAATACAAGAGGAGTGTTACTGGCCTGATCACAAGGTTAAAACAGGGGAGATTAAGCCTAAGAAAGACTAATGAAATCACCACATCTAATAATTGGTAAGCTGCAATATATTCAAATTTTTGGTTTTGGGTTTAATACGTCTTTAAACTTCTTTTAGCCAATATTGTTGCTGTATATGGTGACATCAAGGAATTTCCTTCATGGAGATTTGTAAAATGAATAAATGGTCCAATTTAGGAAGTTAGTAAACTGGTTTGATCATTCTAGTATATGTATTATCTGGAAAAAGGATAGTCGGCACCCAGGATAAATTATTTATCCTGGGTGCCGACTATTCCTCTTCTGAATTATGCATTGTAGAGGCATTGGAGGCCTCACAATCTGAGTACTGGGTTGCAGCTGTGGATTAAGAAGGTGGTAGCGCTGTTACACCTGTTTTCATTCTAGTCTATGTGATCAAAGATGAACAATGGAAATAAATTGTAATGTGAAGGTATCAAGTCCATTTTGTTCATCTTTGAGAATAATATTCACCTTAGAGTAGTGTTTCTTAGCCAGGGTTCCATGAAACCCTAGAGTTCCTCCAGAGGTTGCTAGGGGTTCCTGGATAAATGATCACTTTCTTCCTCTCAGATAAGTTCCCACCATTGATCTTTTTAGCTATCTGTAAGAGAGTAAAGGCCCGTACACACGTAGAATGTAAATATCCGGCCACCGACCGATCGGCTGATTGTTGGCTTGTTAGTATGATGCTTCCGATAACCGACTGCGACTTTTCGGCCGAAGAATCTGGCTTGCAGACTTTAAAATTTTTGTTGGCCAACACCAGAACGGCCGATTGTTCCTCAGTCAGTACAGAATTCGGCCGACAAACAGCAGATAAGCAAGACTGGGCATGCTCAGAGAAGAAAAAACACACGGAAAGTTAACCATCACATGACATCACTTCTGCAGTCGGCTGTTGTTGGCCGACAAAATTCGTGTGCAGTCTTTATCACTTTTCAACCGACAGGACAGCACCGGACAAAAGACGGCCGATCGTTCGGCCGACAATCGGTACGTGTGTACGGGGCTTTATTCTTCACAATGTCCACAAGTGTAAGGAGCATTCCTCTCAGTGACCATCCCACTAGTGCAGGGGTCTTCAAATTAAGGCCCTCCAGTTATTCAGGAACTACAATTCCCATCATGCCTAGTCATGTCTGTAAATGTCAGAGTTTTACAATGCCTCATGGGGTGTGTAGTTCCGCAACAGCTGGAGGACCGTAGTTTGAGGATCCCTGCACTAGTGTATCATGAGTTGTAGATATAGTAATTCCTAGCAGGGGTTCCCCGAGACCACAAAGTTATTGTAGGCATTCCTATGTGTTGAAAAGGTTGAGAAAGGCTGCCTTAGAGTGTCCACTGTTTCTGTAATCACTTTTGCTGTTTTAATAAAAATTTCTGTAAACTGCCTTGGGTGGAATGAGATGGTTATGCCTGACAGGGAACATCCTTTAAGCTTGTTATTCTCGTAAAATTATTAACTCATTATATTCGGTTTAAAGGGATAAACTCACATACCTCATTATTCTTGACAAATAGCCAATTATAATGTTTAAATATAGAAAAAAAACGAATTATAATGTTGGTACAATTACTTTTTCACACAGGTCAGTGGAGAACGTGAATGAGAAAGCATATATCAGAAGAAGACATGAATATACTGTGATACTTGCGTGTAACAGAGGAAGGCATGTAGGTAGGGTGCAGCATGGTGCCGAGGCAATATTTCACACAGTCAGGTGTATTCAACTTGTATTGAAGCAATGCAGCAACAGTTCACTACAATCCCAGTGAGAAGACTGCCCAGCCAGGTGTGCTCACGGTTACAGTGGCATGAACAGTGCAGGCTCCAGCTGTAATGACAGCATCTGAAGAATGGGGCAGAATGCGACCTTTCTGTTTTGTACCCAATTGGGAAGATGTCCAGAAGAGATGCGACCTTACACTTTCCCTCCTCGTCAGTAACCATTTCTTACCGCTAGCAATATTCCTATCAGACGGGGAACTTTTCCCTGCACTTACAAAAAGCATACCCAACCTGTGAGCCAGGCCTTAAATAAGCTCTACCTGGCCCAAGATGGCTGCCAGAGTTAAATGGAGCAACAGCATCCAAATGATTTGGTTCCCCAAGGACCTAGGAAACCATATGTACCAGGTTCTTCCTGACTTTCTCTCCAGCTGTAGAGCTGCTGCAGTTGAACGCCACCTGCAGTGGAGAAAATAAACTGCACCTGCCTACAGGCATATACACTATCTTGTCAAACGTATTGGGACACCTCCCTTTACACGTGTATGAACTTTAATGGCATTCCAGTCTTAGTTCGTAGGGTTCAATATTGAGTTGGCCCATCTTTTGCAGCTAGAACAGCTTCAACTCTTCTGGGAAAGCTGTCCACAAGGTTTAGGCGTGCGTCTATGGGAATGCTTGACCATTCTTTCAGAAGTGCAATTGTGAGGTCAGGCGTTGATGTTGGATGAGAAGGCTTGTCTTGCACTCTTCGCTTTAATTCATCCCAAAGGTGTCATTATGGACCTTGCTTTGTGCACTAGTCCAAATCATTTGGTGGAGGGGGGATTATTATGTGGGGTTGTTTTTCAGGGGTTAGGCTTGGCCTCTTAGTTCCAGTGAAGGGAACTCTTAAGGCGTCAGCATACCAAGATATTTTAGAAAATTTCATGCTCCCAACTTTGTGGGAACAGTTTGGAGATGGCCTCTTCCTACTCCAACAAGACTGCGCACCAGTGCACAAACAAGGTCCATAAAGACATGGATGAGCAAGTTTGGGGTGAAGGAACTTGACTGTCCTGCATAGAGTCCTGACTAGGGTTGAGCGAACACGGACTGTATTATTCGGGTCCGTACCGGATAATTGGATTTTTGTTACCCGGACCCGAAAACTTTACTGTATATTCGGGTTTAAAATCCGTGTTTTACATAGAAAAATTTCCTGTTTTCTATGTAATGGTGTGGTTTTAATGGCGCAGTTTCAACAGCCAATCAACAAGCGTTTAACTGGTGAGCCATAGAAGCCATCCCAGCCATGCCTACTAATGGCATGGCTGTGATTGGCCAGCTGAAGCATGTGACCCAGGTCTTTATAAGCTAGAGACACAGCGCGGTGCGCGTCAGTCTGTTCTAGTGTAGGGAGAGAGCACACACAACGGTGCTGGCTGCTGCTGATTAGGGACAGAGACAGGAAAAAAAAAACATTGTGGCTGAAAAGAATGTAGGGACAGGTCGGAGTGTAGGCAGGGAAAGATATAAAAGCATTTTAGGGACAGGCTGGAGAGAGTAGGCAGGGAGAGATTAGGAGACACAGGAAAGAACAATCGTCCGTTAGCGATCTACATCGATTTTGCTGTGTGGGGGGTGGTGCAGTGAACAATCTTTTTGCCCTCACTTGAGCCCACTGAGGAGGA
This sequence comes from Pelophylax lessonae, assembly GCF_965119305.1. Taxonomy (NCBI): domain Eukaryota; kingdom Metazoa; phylum Chordata; class Amphibia; order Anura; family Ranidae; genus Pelophylax; species Pelophylax lessonae. The sequence goes on from NC_138770.1 coordinate 182,548,916, forward strand.
GGCGGAGGAGGGAGAAAAAAAAATATTTTTATCAGTCTGTTGTGTGCAGCGTTCAGCTATATTTTACTACACAGTCATGGTCTAATCTGCTATTTAAAAATTACAAATTTAATTTTTTTTTTTTTCCCCTTCATAGCCTGCTGCTGACCGTAACATAAAACATAAGACACTGCTGTGTTCACATGTGCTATTGAAAAATCACCAATTTTATATACTTTTTTCTATTCCGCTATTCAAAATACACCCTTTTGGGGTGAAAAAAATTAAATTGCGGCATAGTCTGTATCGGGACGTGTGAGATACACCTTTTTATATACTTTTTTCTATTCCGCTATTCAATATACACCCTTTTGGGGTTAAAAAAAAATTAAATTGCGGCATAGTCTGTATCGGTACGTGTGAGATACACCTTTTAAATTTGTTTGGCGCATCTCCTTCCACCGCCGAGGATTGCAGTGCGCTTCAGTTTGCCTCCTGTTCCGAAGTCCTCCTACTCCTCTTCCTCATCCTCCCTTTAGGGTACAAAAATTGTAATCAGGGCCTAGTCTGTGTTTGTACGTGTGAGATACACCGTTTTATATACTTTTTTCTATTCAGCTATTCAATATACACCCTTTTGGGGTAAAAAAAATTAAATTGCGGCATAGTCTGTATCGGTACATGTGAGATACACCTTTTAAATTTGTTTGGCGCATCTCCTTCCACCGCCGAGGATTGCAGGGCGCTTCAGTTTGCCTCCTGTCCTGAACTCCTCCTACTTTTACTCCTCTTCCTCATCCTCATCCTCCCTTTAGGGTACAAAAAATTGTAATCGGGGCCTAGTCTGTGTTTGTACGTGTGAGATACACTGTTTTATATACTTTTTTCTACTCCACTATTCAATATACACCCTTTTGGGGTGAAAAAAATTAAATTGAGTCATAGTCTGTATCGGTACGTGTGAGATGCACCTTTTAAATTTGTTTGGCGCATCTCCTTCCACCGCCGAGGATTGCAGTGCGCTTCAGTTTGCCTCCTGTTCCGAAGTCCTCCTACTCCTCTTCCTCATCCTCCCTTTAGGGTACAAAAAATTGTAATCAGGGCCTAGTCTGTGTTTGTACGTGTGAGATACACCGTTTTATATACTTTTTTCTATTCCGCTATTCAATATACACCCTTTTGGGGTAAAAAAATTCAATTGCGGCATAGTCTGTATCGGTACGTGTGAGATACACCTTTTAAATTTGTTTGGCGCATCTCCTTCCACCGCCGAGGATTGCAGAGCGCTTCAGTTTGCCTCCTGTTCTGAACTCCACCTACTCCTCTTCCTCATCCTCCCTTTAGGGTACAAAAATTTTAATCAGGGCCTAGTCTGTGTTTGTACGTGTGAGATACACCGTTTTATATACTTTTTTCTATTCCGCTATTCAATATACACCCTTTTGGGGTGAAAAAAATTAAATTGCGGCATAGTCTGTATCGGTACGTGTGAGATACACCTTTTTATATACTTTTTTCTATTCCGCTATTCAATATACACCCTTTTGGGGTAAAAAAAAACGTAAATTGCGGCATAGTCTGTATCGGTACGTGTGAGATACACCTTTTAAATTTGTTTGGTGCATCTCCTTCCACCGCGGAGGATTGCAGGGCGCTTCAGTTTGCCTCCTGTTCCGAACTCCTCCTACTTTTACTCCTCTTCCTCATCCTCATCCTCCCTTTAGGGTACAAAAAATTGTAATCAGGGCCTAGTCTGTGTTTGTACGTGTGAGATACACCGTTTTATATACTTTTTCTATTCAGATATTCAATATACACCCTTTTGGGGTGAAAAAAATTAAATTGCGGCATAGTCTGTATCGGTACGTGTGAGATACACCTTTTAAATTTGTTTGGCGCATTTCCTTCCACCGCCGAGGATTGCAGGGAGCTTCAGTTTGCCTCCTGTTCCGAACTCCCCCTACTCCTCTTCCTCATCCTCATCCTCCCTTTAGGGTACAAAAAATTGTAATCGGGGCCTAGTCTGTGTTTGCACGTGTGAGATACACCGTTTTATATACTTTTTTTCTATTCCGCTATTCAATATACACCCTTTTGGGGTAAAAAAAATTAAATTGCGGCATAGTCTGTATCAGTACGTGTGAGATACACCTTTTAAATTTGTTTGGCACATCTCCTTCCACCGACAAGGATTGCAGGGTGCTTCAGTTTGCCTCCTGTTCCGAACTCCTCCTACTCATCTTCCTCATCCTCCCTTTAGGGTACAAAAAATTGTAATCGGGGCCTAGTCTGTGTTTGTACGTGTGAGATACATCGTTTTATATACTTTTTTCTATTCCGCTATTCAATATACACCCTTTTGGGGTAAAAAAAATTAAATTGCGGCATAGTCTGTATCGGTACGTGTGAGATACACCTTTTAAATTTGTTTGGCGCATCTCCTTCCACCGCCGAGGATTGCAGGGCGCTTCAGTTTGCCTCCTGTTCCGAATTCCTCCTACTCCTCTTCCTCATCCTCCCTTTAGGGTACAAAAAATTGTAATCGGGGCCTAGTCTGTGTTTGTACGTGTGAGATACATCGTTTATATACTTTTTTCTATTCCGCTATTCAATATACACCCTTTTGGGGTAAAAAAATTAAATTGCGGCATAGTCTGTATCGGTACGTGTGAGATACACCTTTTAAAGTTGTTTGGCGCATCTCCTTCCACCGCCGAGGATTGCAGGGTGCTTCAGTTTGCCTCCTGTTCCTAACTCCTCCTACTCCTCTTCCTCATCCTCTACCGCCTCCTCATCCGGTCAGCGTAACACCTTCACCACAAACTTCAGCACAGCCAGGGGTAAATGACAGCAGGCAGTTTAAAACTTGCCTGTTTGGGTGAAAAATCCCACACCGCGCAGGAGTTGTGGAGGAGCATGGAACAGCAGACCGATGAGTTGTTGGTGCCAGCGAGCCTCAAGCCCGGCCTGGTGGTGTGCGATAATGGACGAAATCTCATAGCAGCTCTGGCCCTAGCTGGTTTGAAGCACATCCCTTGCCTGGCGCATGTGCTGAATTTGGTGGTGCAGACGTTCCTTAAAAATTACCCCGATATGTCAGAGCTGCTGCAGAAAGTGCGGGCCGTCTGTGCCCACTTTCGGCGTTCTCATCCTGCTTCTGCTCGCCTGTCAGCGCTGCAGCGTAACTTCGGCTTTCCCGCTCACCGCCTCATATGTGACGTGCCCACAAGGTGGAACTCCACCCTGCACATGCTGGCAAGACTGTGCGAGCAGCAGCAGGCCATAGCGGAGGTTCAGCTGCAGCACACATGCGTGAGTCGCTCTGCAGAACAGCACCACTTCACCAATAACTGGGCTTCCATGCGAGATCTGTGTGCCTTTTTGCGCTGTTTCGAGTACTCCACCAACATGGACAGTGCCTATGGCGCCGTTCTCAGCGTTACTATCCCACTTGTATACCTTTTTGAAAAATTGCTGGATGATGGATGAGGATGAGGAGGAGGAGGAGGAGGAGGAACCATGTTCACAGCAGGGTGGCATCCAGGCCAGCTCGTGGCCATCACTGGTGCGTGGCTGGGGGTATACAGAGGACACAAACGATACACCTTCCACAGAGGGCAGCCTTTCATTGTCTTTGGGCAGCAATGTCTGCGCAACGACCGCCAAGTTGCCCACTGGCATTCCCACCTGACAGCGGGGCCACAGTGGCAGCACAAGGCAGAGGAGGAGGAGGAAGAGGTCGCCAACGCAACCAGGGCACCGCCAACACCTCAGAAGGCAGGGTTAGCATGGCCGAAATGTGAAAAAGCTTTGTCAGCACGCCACAACAAACAGCAGCACCAGCAGCTCATATGGAACGTCTTAGCAGGAGGCAGTATTTCACCAACATGGTGGAGCAGTATGTGTGTACACGCCTACATGTAATGAATGACGGGTCTGCCCCCTTCAACTTCTGGGTCCCCAAATTGGGCACATGGCCTGAGCTTGCCCTTTACGCCTTGGAGGTGCTGGCGTGCCCTGCAGCCAGTGTATTATCTGAACGTGTATTTAGTACGGCTGGGGGCGTTATCACAGACAAGCGCAGCCGCCTGTCCAGAGACAATGTGGAAAAGCTCACATTCATTAAAATGAACCAGGCATGGATCCCACAGGACTTTTCCGTACCTTGTGCAGAATAGAGATGGATACCGGCCATACCCAGCCATTGTTATATTTTTGATCTTTCTCACTCTTTTGGGGTGTACCCTAATTTAAAACACCTCAACCTCCCTCCTACTCCATATGGGCCTCGTCCTTCACAGATGAAGAAAATTGTTTTATTTTTCTGTGTTTTTTTTGTTGTTTTAAGTTATTTCCCTATCCACATTTGTTTGCAGAGCACTTGCCATGCTCTTAACTACATTTTGCTGCCATTTGCAGCACTCTAGCCCTTTCCATTGTTTTTTTAGACCCATTTTAGTGCCTGAAAGTTCGGGTCCCCATTGACTTCAATGGGGTTCGGTGTCCGGGTCAAGTTCGGAAAAAGTCCGGGTCACGGACCCGGACTTTTTTTTCAAGTTTGGCCGGACCCACCGAACACGGACATCCAGGTGTCCGCTCAACTCTAGTCCTGACCTCAGCCTAACATCAGTAGTCTGCAAGATTTTGGAGGGGATGTTAAGGGACCACATACAAGAATTTAGTAATGAAAATGGTATTATTAGTAGTAATCAGCATGGATTCATGAAAAATCGTTCTTGCCAAACCAATCTATTAACCTTCTATGATGAAGTGAGCTGCCACCTAGATAAAGGTAAGCCTGTGGATGTGGTGTACCTGGACTTTGCAAAGGCCTTTGACACCGTTCCCCACAAACGCTTACTGTTCAAACTAAGGAATGTAGGTATGAACCATAGGGTGAGTACCTGGATAGAGAACTGGCTCCAGGGGAGGTTGCAAAGGGTGGTGATTAATGGGGAGTACTCGGATTGGGCCGGTGTGGAAAGTGGGGTCCCCCAGGGTTCTGTCCTGGGACCAATCCTGTTTAATTTATTCATAAATGATCTAGAGGAGGGGATATCTAGTACAATCTCAGTATTTGGGGATGATACTAAACTAAGCTTGCCAATATCTTCTGGGCAGGATGTGGAAACCTTACAAGCGGACCTGAACAAAATAACGGGGTAGGCAACTACATGGCAGATGAGGTTTAATGTTGAAAAATGTAAAGTAATGCACCTGGGTGCCAGAAACCAGAAAGCAAGCTACTCACTAGGGGGGGGGAACCTCTGGGTGAGTCTAGGATGGAAAAGGACCTGGGGTACTGGTAGACAACAGGCTTGGCAGTGGCATGCAATGCCAAGCCGCTGCAAGCAAAGCAGAATACTGGGATGTATAAAAAAGGGGATTCACTCCAGAAATAAAGAGATTATTCTCCCACTCTACAAGACTCTGGTCCGGCCACATCTGGAGTATGCTGTCCAGTTCTGGGCACCAGTCCTCAGGAAGGATGTGCTGGAACTGGAGAGAGTCCAGAGAAGGACAACAAAAATAATTAGGGGAATGGAGGACATCAGCTATGAGGAAAGACTACAAGCACTGAACCTATTCTCTCTGGAGAAGAGACGATTGAGGGGGGATAGGATATCAATGTACAAATACTGTACTAGCAACCCTAGCATATGGAAAAACCTATTCAGAGAAAGGGAATACAATAAAACACGTGGCCACTCACTAAAACTAGAGGAAAGGCGGTTTAACCTTAAAATACGTAGGGGGTTCTTTACTGTCAGAGCAATAAGGATGTGGAATTCTCTTCTGCAAACAGTCGTATCAGCAGGGAGCATTGATAGTTTTTAAAAAAGGATTAGATGGGCACCTTAAAGACCACAACATAGAGGGGTATACAATGTACGGTTAACAGCAAACACACACACACATCATAGGTTGAACTGGATGGACTGGTGTCTTTTTTCAACCTCACTAACTATGTAACTATGTAACTATGATAGAACACCTTTGGGATAAATTAGAGCGCAGACTGCGAGCCAGGCCTTCTCATCCAACATCAGTGCCTGACCTCACAAACGCGTGTCTACAAAAATGGTCAAACATTCTCAAAGACAACATCCTAAACCTTGTGGACAGCCTTACCAGAAAAGTTGAAGCTGTTATAGCTGAAAAGGGTGGGTCAACTCAATATTGAACCCTACTCTTAGACTGGAAATGTCATTAAAGTTTATGTGCGTAAAAAGGCAGGTGTCCCAATACATTTGACAATATAGTGTATCAGAGGAAGGCATGAATATGCTGAGATACATGAATGATATTTCCACCCACTCTTCACCTATGCCCACTGTGCTTGTCATTAAGCATTCACCCACCACTGTAGATGGGGCCAACCCTTCGTTCAGGTTCCCTTTGGGGAATTATTACCCAGAGTGAATGTAATTCCCTGGAGCGTCCAATCTGCCTCCCTGACTGTTCACCGAGAGAAGCAAATTAATCACAGAAGCTGCCGCCTATTCACATTACTATTCATTAGTGTGTAGAATTTCCCCAACTATTAACCAAGACAAATACGGAGGAAGTGCTTCCATAGAGATTAGTGATTGCATCAAAAAAAATGTCATCTGATGTCCATAGACATCTATAAAATAGGTTTCATCACTTGCAATCAGTGAAGTCAGAGAGAAATCAATGAGGCGATTGAGAGCTTTGCCAGAATGACTTTTACTTTGCCAGGTTTAATTGATGATTATAATACAATGGGATTCATAAACAGAGCAGAATGTCAGAGGAGTGAAGGCCAATAGCTGCTTGAGGCAGTTTTCATTTCTGATAACTGGCATAAAATACACTTAAGTTATTTCTTTTTTGGTTTTAAGTCAGACAAAATTCACATCCGTCATATATATATATATATGCAGCGAATTTCCATATTTAGCTGACTCTGCGTTTTGATTCCCCTCTAACAGTCTTCAGCCTAGTGTATCTCCAATGTGATGTTCTTTGCAGACATTCACAGCTGCTGAGTATATATTTTCAACCTATAATGCAACTATTTCTGGAATTTTAGGAAAAATGCAAAACTCACATACTGTAATAATAAACTTTTAAAAAGAAAAATCTTATTCAGGACACAAACTTTCTGCTATTACTTTTTTGATTTACCACTTCAGCCCCGGAAGGTTTTACCCCCTTAATAACGAGGCCATTTTTTGCTATTCGGCACTGAGTTGCTTTAACTAACAATTACGCGGTCGTGCGACGCTGTACCCAAATAAAATTGATGTCCTTTTTTCCCACAAATAGAGCTTTCTTTTGGTGGTATTTGATCACCTGTGCGATTTTTTCTTTTTTGTGCTATAAACAAAAAAAAGAGCGACAATTTTTAAAAAACAACAATATTTTCTACCTTCTGCTATAAAACATTCACAATAAAAAAAAAAAAATAAAATCTATTTTTATATCAGTTTAGACCAGTTTGTATTCTGCTACATTTTTTGGTAAACAAAAACCCCGCAAAAAGCGAATAATAATTGGTTTGCGCAAAAGTTACAGCGTTTACAAACTACGGTATTGATTTATGGACTTTTTATTTTTTTTATTTTTTGATCAGTAATGCCGGCGATCAGCAATTTTTATCGGGACTGCAACATTGTGGCAGACTGATCTAACACACAGTGACACTTTTTGAGGACCAGTGACAATAATACAGTGATCAGAGCTAAATAATATGCACTGTTACTGTATAAATGACACTGGCAGGGAAGGGGTTAACACTGGGGTGATCAAAGGGTTAAATGTATTCCCTATATGTGCTTTCTAACTGTGGGGGGAAGGATTGAACAGAGGCAGAGAGAGATCGATGATTCAGCTTTGCTGAATCAGATGATCTTCTCCTGCCTCTCTGACAGGAGAGCAGTCTTACATTGTTTACATACCAGACAGTTCTCCTGTCAGTTTTGCCAAGGATTGCGGGAGACCGGTGGCGATCGAGCACACTCCTCCCGCGGTCTCCCTCCTGCTGTGTCTAATCACAGCGGGAGCGCGGCTCCAGAGGCACGCTTGCACCGACAAGACCGCATGCACATAATTATGTAGATCTAAGTGATTATGTGCAGCCAAGTGGTTAAGAAAACCCTCTTCTGTGTGCCTCTTTGGTAGAGTTTTACTTTTCAAGAAAAATGATTAAAGGCCCGTACACACGATAAGAAAATCAGAAGTAAAATGTCGTCCGACGAACGATCTGCTGATTTTCGGATTGTTAGTATAGTGCTTTTGACAGCCGATTACGAATTTTCGTACGACAAAAGCTGGATGTGCAGGCTATACAGGGGAGGGCTGGCAGCCTTTGGCCTGGGGGGCAAGTCCAGTCAAGTGGCCCATTGAACCACCAAATCAGCTCACCATCCATGCCCACCTGGTTTTAAAATGGATATTGATGTTATATAGCAAGACAAAAATGATACAATGTGGTAACATCATTTAATTTTAATAGTAACAAAGGCGGTTTAACAAAAATAAAATCTACATCATTCTATATTGATTGGTTTGCGCAAAATGTATCACGTCTACAAACTTTGGGATACATTTATTTATATATTTTTTTAATTGTTTTTACTAGTAATGGCGGTGATCAGTGATTTTTAGCGGACTGCGACATTGCGGCAGACAAATCTGATACTATGTGGCACTTTTTAGGGACCAGTGACACCAATACAGTGATCAGTGCTAAAACAAATGCAGTTACTGTATAAATGGCACTGGCAGAGAAGGGGTTAACACCAGGGGTGATCAAGGGGTTAAGTGTGCTCCTAGGGAATGCTTTCTAACTGTATGGGGAGTGGATGTACTAGAAGAAAAGAGAGATCTATGTTTCAGCTTAGCTGAAACACAAGATCTCCATCTTCTTCTGTGACAGAACAGCCGTCTGCCTTGTTTACAAAGATAGACCGCCGTTCTGTTATTCTCCTGCATGATCGCGGGTGGCCGGCGGACCTCTGATTGGACCTGCTGACTGGCTCCCGCAGTGTCTAATCATAAGGGGAGCGGCGCCCCAGCGGCACCCGTGTGCCCCCAAGAACCCGTGCACAAAATCACCTAACAGTACGTGATTTTGCGCAGCTGGGCCCCCTGCTACAGTATATATGCGGTGGGTGGTCTGAAAGTGGTTAAGTTGGGAGAGTGGGACCTGTAGTCCTTCACTAGTTGGGAGATCAGGCGTGTGTCACACATGCTGTGCTCTGAGGGGCTCATGCTGGGACCTGTAGTCCTTCACTTTTGGGGGGGGTTACATCCCCAAAAGCAAAGGACTACAAGTCCTAGCTTGAACCCTGGCTGAGATTTAATCATGTGATCTCCTCCTCTGCTGCCAGCTCATGATCCCATGACACAAGGGGGAGCCCTATGGGACCTCAGGGACCCAATAACTTTAACTGGACTGTATACAGTCTGTATGTTGATGTCTAGTTGCTCCTGGCACTATATACCGGTCTCATACCTGTAACAGGTATGGGACAGGTATATAGCGCCAGGAGCAGCTAGACATCAACATACAGGTATGGGACAGGTATATAGTGCCAAGGGGTAGCAGGGAAATATTGCAATGCTCCACATGACACATTTGTTGTCACTCACTGTTCTGCTCCCGACCACCTCACCTCAGGCAGCAGGTTGACTCTGGAGAGCAGTGCTAGTACAAGGTCATCCAATGCCCAGGGCAAAAATGGGAAACTGCACCCCCTGTCTATCACCCTCCACCAGCCCCTGCTCCCTGTTGGATGGAGAAGGGGGTGGGGCTGATATGTTGCCATGCGCCAAAATGTTTGTATTGTTTGTGACATGCAACTAAATAGTACCAATATTTAAGGCACACTACTGCAAACCAAAATGTTTAAAATTGGTGCACCTGTATGGGACTAATATTGACAAATTGTCCCTGGGTTGGTGGGTCACTAAAAGGGAAAAAAAAATTGTCTGCATTAGCGGTGTCACTGAAATTAAAAAAATGTACCCCAGTCGATGGTGTCACCGAAATGAAAAAATGTCAGTGGTGAACACCACCACAAAGCTCTACCCCCGTATCCCCCAGTATAAAGCTTTTCACTCAACCCCTCAAACCCCCCTCCCCATACTATAAAGCTCTTTCTTAAAACCCCCACATACATAGCCCTTCCGCCCTCTCCACCCCCAGATACTTACCCAGTCCTCTGTATAGGAGGCACACTGTCACTTGCAAACACAGAAACCGGCAGAGGAAATCTGATTATTTTTTTAGAATAAATGACTGCAGTCAGAACAGTGGCAGTGCTGGAGGTGGTGGTATTGTGTACCACCCCGCTGCAGACAAAAAAAACAAAACCCTGTAGATAGGAGTGATACTGCAGTCACTCTTATAAAATGTTATGTATACAGAGATTCTGTATATAGATCACCTCACTAATATAAGGGATCTGTGAGGTATCAGTGTGGGAACTAAGTGTATGTTCCCACAGAAACAAAATCCTGAATTCATGTATAAACAGGTTGCTTTTGGTGGGCAGTGCTGCCACTGAATGCAAATAATGTAGTTTAATGTGGCCAACCTGCAACCGCCCTGCATGTGACTGTTACATGGTAGTATGTAACTATCGGGTTAAACAGCTCTGAAAAGCAATTGAAGCATGGTTCACTTTTCAGAGGAGTAACTTCCACACATGTGAATGAGCACTTTAAAGAAAAATATCCCATTTGGTCTTTATGATTGAAAAATGCCATGATGTCTAGGTGAGGACTGGAATGTTTAGGAGAGGACCTTCTCTCTTTTCATTGAAAGTCTTCATAATGGACTACTTCAGTCCATCAGTCAAGCCCACATAAGAAGGCCAATCAAAAGATCACCAAACAGACAAAGGTACCTAAGTAAAAGCCAAATTATTAAATGATAGGTGCTTATTATGAACAAAAGCATGAAGCACCAGCCCTGGTTTTAGGAGGTGATCCTTCTCCTCCAGCTTGCATTAACAGAAGCCAACCAAACAAATGCAGGGAAGTAAAGGGTTAACCTCCTCACCTGATAACAGAACCTTTGCTGCACACTCAGGCTCAGCTTTATTTATTGCCAGTGGACAGACTGACAGTATAACTCAGAAACTGGAGATAAGTTAAAGAAGCAGTGCAGGGATAGCTGAAGATAGCAGAGCTCCTCCGTCTCCCTGTAACATCGGAGATCGAGATATGTGTGTCAGTCTGGCAGTAAGGAAGGCTGAGCCTAATGTGCAGTGAGCTCCATAATCATGTGAGGCAATTTATTCCTTTACTTCCCTGCATTTGTTTGTGGCTAGCCTAGTGTAGAAGAGCTGCTCCAGCTCCAAGTGTGCCCCTGCATCAACACAGAATCCCCCGACCCCCCCCCCCCCCCCCAGAACAGTGACCCTTCTGCCCTTACCTTGTACCGGCCATGCTGGACTGGAGAAGTGCTTTTGATGTTTGTTGCAGTTTCAGTCCTGGATTCCTGCAGGCAAAAATTTCGCCAGTTCCTCTTCTCTTCTGCAGTGGCCTGCACAGTGGGAGATGGAGGGAGGAAGTGGGTGGAGCCAGTAATAGGCACGGAGGAGGACTAAGAAGATCCTTCTCCGCTCTGCATGCTGGGTCCCTTCTCAGCCTCTCTTCCTCCTCGGGACCGTGATGTCACTGGTTGCTAGACGCCAAGCGGCTGGCTATTCTAGCAACCAGTCTAGATCAGATTATAGGGCCGGGTGGAGGAAGAAATGGGTCTCGGGGCCGCGCCGGCCATTCACCATGTAAGTGAAACTTACTGAAGAAACTGAGCTGATGCTGCAGTGGCCTTTTCTGGGGGGATCAGAGCGGCCCGGGGGGAAATTGCCCTCCTTCCCCCCGGCCCAGTCCGCCCCTGAGGCTATATAATTTTTCATCATACGTGAACATAACGTCCAATTTTTGTTTAATTAGCACAGTTTTTGTCCGAAAAGAAATCGTAAGAGCAAGACTAGGCATGCTCAGAAACAAAGGAACACATACAAAACAATCCAATACGTGACATCACTTCTGAAGTGGAATTCTGTCGTACGAGAATTTTCATATGAAAGTAACCTCTTCACTTTCCATAGGAGACCAGCATGCAACAAAAAACGGAGGAAAATTCCTCTGATAATCTGATTGTGTGTACGAGGCTTAAGTGCCGGTTCACATTGGTGCGATCCACTGTGAATCCACTGCGGGTTCCCGCATCTCACCCGACTCGCAGGCAGTTCACACTGCCATATGCGAACTGCTGGGAGTGTCAATACAAAGTTAATAACACCCCCAGATCAGTTTGCATACTGCAGTGTGAACTGTCAGTTCGGACTGGAATCTGATCGCATTGGTGTGAACACCCATGCGATCCGATTCTGGTGCGGACCAAAAAAATATGCAATATGCATGGCTGAATTTGCATCGCACAGACATCACATGTGATTGGCACAGCGAATCACATGCGATGTCTGAAGTCGCATATGTGTGAACCGACACAAAGGCTCCATTCACACTTGTATGACTCCAAAGTTATGCTGACTTTGGAGTGCAGATTTGGTGCAACTTGGATACGACTTTGGCTTTGACCACTGACAATGGACCACTGTTGCACACAAGTTGCATTGTATAACATTCAGGTATGACTTTCATGCAACTTCTGATTGTTAACATTGAATTCTATGGTTCTCAAGTTGCATTAAAGTTGAAACAAAGTAGTGCGTGAACGGGTTTGAATTTGCTGCAACTTTAAGGCCCCTTTCATACTTGTGCAACTTGTCATGCAACTTTGGACATCAGAGTTGCACAACATGTCGTTCCCCATATTTTCCAATGATACCCATTCATATATGCGCAACTTAAAGTTGCAGCAACTTTAAAGTAGTTCATGCACTATTTTGATCTGACTTTTATGCAACTTGAGCACCACAGACTTCAATATTAACCCTCAGAAGTTGCATGAAAGTCATACCTGAATGTTATACAATGCAACCTGAATGCAATGTCCAATAAAACTGATCAAAGCCAAAGTCAAATCCAAGTTGCACCCATCCAAAATTGCGTCAAAGTTGCATCAAGGATGCACCAAAGTTGCACTCCAAAGTCAGTGCAACATTGGAGTTGTCTGAAAGGGGCCTAAGTTGTGCATACATGAGTGGGTATCATTGGAAAACATGGGGAATGACTTGTCATGCAACTTTGATGTCCAAAGTTGCATGACAAGTTGCACTAAGGCCCCATTCACACTTTTGCAACTTGTCCTGCGAATTGGGACTGCAAAGTTGCATGACAAGTCGTACTCCATGATTTCCAATGACTACCGTTCATATCTGTGTGACTTCAAAGTAGTCCCTGCACTACTTTGGTCCAACTTTGATGTGACTTGAGGTCCATATACCTAAAGATTACACAGGCATTGCTTCAAGTCGAGTCGAAGTCGCGTCAAAATTGCACAACTTTTAGTTTGCAAAAGTGTAAAAGAGGCCTTAGGCCCCTTGTCATGCGACTTTGACATGACTTTGACGTGACTTGAAGCAATGCCTGTGTAATCTTGAGGTCTATGGACCTCAAGTCACATCAAAGTCGGACCAAAGTAGTGTAGAGACTACTGAAGTCGCACAGATATGAACGGTACTCATTGGAAATCATGGAGTACGACTTGTCATGCGACTTTGCAGTCCCAAGTGGCAGGACAAGTCGCACAAAAGTGAAAGGGGCATTATGTGTGAATGGAGCCTTACCTGACTTCTAGGCTAAGCCCACCTATCCACCTGCATCTTGTTAACCACTTGCTGACCAGCCACCGTACTTATACTGCTGCAGGTCAGCACTGTCCCGTGAAATGACGTACCTATACGTCGCTTCATAAGGCCGCTAGTGAGGACACGGACGCGCCGATTGAGCCAATCAGCGGGTCTGGCAGACACAATGTCCGCCTGGCATCCGCGATCGCTCCCCATGGAGACAGAACGACGGTCTGCCTATGTAAACACTGCAGACGGCTGTTCTGTCAGAGATAAACACAGGGATCCCGTGTTCCTCTTATTTAGCAAGTCTATCCCCCACACAGTTAGAAAACACCCCCTAGGCTCATATTTAACCCTTTGATCGCCCCTGGTGTTAACCTCTTCCTTGCCAGTGTCATTAGTACAGTAAGGCCCCTTTCACACAAGGGAGTCCGTCAGCGGACTCCGTTTATCTCATCGGGGGATTGATCCGCCGATCCCCCACTGAGCAGGCGGATGGCAGTTCTGTCTCTGCGCTGTGTGCGGAGACATAACTGTCAGGTCCCCGCTGTTCTCTATGGGGGAATCGGATGGGAACGGACCGCCTGTCCGTTCTCATCCAATCCCATCCGAAAATAGGGTTTCCATCCGTCCAGATTTGATGGATTGGATCGGATGTCAGCGGACATGTCTCCGCTGACATCCGATGCCCCATAGAGATGCATGGGGCATCCGTTCAGATCCGCCTGAAAAACTGACAGGCGATCTCAACGGTCCGCTAGCGTGAAAGGGGCCTAACAGTGCATATTTTTGGCACTTATTACTGTAGTAATGTCACTGGTCCGCCCAAAAGTGTAAAAAAATGTCAGTAAGGTGTCCGATCTGTCTGCCACAATGTCACAGTCCCGCTAAAAATCGCTGATCGCTGCCATTACTAGTAAAAAATAAATAAATAAAAATGACATAAATCTTTCCCCTAGTTTGTAGACGCGATAACTTTTGCGCAAACCAATTAATATATTCTACTTGGGATTTTTTTACCAAAAATATGTAGCAGAATACAAATTGGCCTAAAATGATGAAAAAATGTGATTTTTATTTTTTTGGAAATGTTTTATAGCAGAAAGTAAAAAATGTGTTTTTTTTTTTCAGAATTGTTGATCTTTTTTGGTTAATACCGCAAAAAATTAAAATTGCAGAGGTGATCAAATACCACCAAAAGAAAGTTCTATTTGTGGGAAAAAAAGGACATCAATTTTATTTGGGTGCAGGGTCACACGACTGCGCAATTCTCATTTAAAGAACCCAGGGCCGTATCGCAAAAAATGGCCTGGTCATTAAGGGGGTAAAAACCTTCCAGTCCAGAAGTGGTAAAGTAAGCGATCCATTACGCAGTCACAGAAGATGATAAAAATGTAAAAATGTTTTTTTTTTTTATCATTTTAGGCCAATTTATATTCTGCTACGTATTTTTGGTCAAAAAAATCCCAATAAGCATATTTTGATTGGTTTGCACAAAAGTTATCGCGTCTACTAACTAGGGGAAAGATTTATGTCATTTTTATTTAATTATTTTTTACTAGTAATGGCGGCGATTTGCGATTTTTGCGGGACTGCGAGATTGCGGCGGATAGATCTGACCCCTAACTGACATTTTTGACACTTTTAGGGGGACCACTGACATTACTATAGTAATCAGTGCTATAAATATGCACTGTTACTGTAATAATGACACATGCAGGGAAGAGGTTAATACTGTAGGTGATCAAGGGGTTAAATGTGAGCCTAGGGGAGTGATTCTAACTGTGGGGGGCATGGCTTTTGAAATGATCACAGAGACCTGTGATCCTATATAGAAGGATCATAGGCACTCTGTGATCATTACAGAGAGAAGAACGGTCAGCTGTGTTTACAACAGCTGCGTGTCCTTCTCTCTCGGCGGGGAGCGTTCACAGGTGTCAGGCGGCAATCGGAGCCGCCTGCCCCGTGCATTGGAGTCCCCGCTGCTGAGTGGGGGCGGGGAGTAGCGGGGAGTAGCTGCTGGTGCGTGACCAACGTATATCTAAATCGGTTCGCGCAGTAGGGGCTGCCTGCCACAGTATAACTGCGGCGGGCGGTCCTTAAGTGGTTCAATTTACTGTTTTTTTTCTATTATAAATGTTTGAACCGATAAATTTTCAATCTGTCGAATCGAAAACTTTAGAATTTTTTTTTCGATTCGAATGTGGCAAAGTGAATAAACAAAAGAAAAATCTTCATTAAATTATTACAATTACTCTTTAAATCAGTGGTTCTTAACCTTGTTGGAGGTACTGAACCCCACCAGTTTTATATGCGCATTCACCGAACCCTTCTTAATTGGAAAAATAAAATATGATTTTTTCAAATTCAAAACATAAGGTATATATTTAGGTATATATTTATACATAGGTGCACAAAATGAACAAAACCATTAAAGAACAAAACCATTAAGAACATGATTTTCACACAAAAACTTAACTTCAGCCGCTTTTCCCATCACCATCTTCAACACAGCTGGTTTTATGAGTGTTTCACCAATGGTGTGTGGTTTGCCCTGCTTTGCGATCAGGTAAGCAACTTCGTACGATGCTATGAGGATCGGTTTGTTGATGGGTACAAAGCCGAGAACAGGCAGACTAGCCTTTTCATCGAATCTGGCTCTCCTCACCTTGAATTCAGCGAGCGTTGTGTTCTTGTATTTTCCATCTCCATGCAGCTTAAGGAAGTGTTCTCTTAGTTTTGCCGGTGCTAGAATTGCTCAACTTGCAGTTAGGACGCTGACTCCCATCACGTTCCGTTATACATGTGAATCCATATTTTACATATTCATCCGACCACTTTCTTTTTTTGCTCGACATAGTTAGTATGAAGGGATTAATATTAAGAAAGAAATCACACGACGTACCATCACGACAGTTACAATTCGACTACTGGGCGCGCAAAATTCCCTGCAGCACAGATATGCCAAGTGATGTTGTGTGATCACCTGCAGCCAATGAGCGGGGCGTGTCATCACAAATCATATGAGTCGGGTGTGTGTCTTGACCTCCGCTGAACCTGCGAGACTGACTCACCGAACCCCTGGGGTTCGATCGAACCCAGGTTAAGAACCACTGCTTTAAATCATCTTTGGCTTAACAAAAACAGCTTTATTTCAAAACGGTTCTCTAATAACACACAGTCTTTGATTTCAGAAATATGTTTACAGTTCGAATTTGACTGGAATTCAATGTAAAATTCGATTGGAATTTCAATTCAAATTTAGTTTCGTTATTTGGACTATTTGGTAAACGTACGTAGTTTTACTGTAATTCGGGTATTCTGAATCTCCGAATAAAGAAAAATGTATCCGAATATTATACTAGAAGTCACCAGCTCTCTGCTCCGGGAGCTCTGAGAACCGAGCAATCAGCGGTGTTTGATCGTTCGGTTCTCAGTGTAAGAGCCGGCGGGAGACAGACGCAGCATCGGACCAATGCTACGTTCACCTAGATAATTATAATTCTACAATAATAAAAATTCCCATACTTCTCTTTCAAAGTTTATATGCGATTTTAGTGACTGGATTTACACCTACTTTTCTAAATCATTTGAGAGTCTAGAAAAAAGCCAAAAAGTCAGAGACAACCAGACAGCTAGCATTATTAGAAGGTCAGTGATAGCAGCATGATATTTCTCATACCACATTTCATGTTTGGATCTGCAGGTGTTTTTTTTTTTTTCAAATGTCATAGAAGCAAGAGACTTCTGAAGAAAAATAATAATAAAAAAATGTTCAGCTGCCCTACTTCTTCAGCATATTACATATACCCGGGACTGGTGCAAGAATATTTGCTGCCCTAGGCAAAATAAAAATTGCTGCCCCCCCATATGCTTTCCCACCCCCCCCCATCCCAAGTTGCTGAAGGGGTTAAAACCCCTTCAGTGAATTACCTCGGCGCTGGGTCAGGCTCCGCCTACTTTCCTCAGCCGGCGGGGGAGACCTAATGCGCATGCGTGGAAATGGCCGCGCACGCACATTAGACCTCCCCATAGGAAAATCCAATGCTTTCCTATGGGGACTTTGGAGACGCTGGAGGTCCTTACATAGCGTGGCTTGCTGTAGCGCTCAGGCGGCACAGCATGAGGAGTGCCGGTCCATTACTGATTCCGGGTGCAGGATGCCGGCTCCCCCTGCTTAGTTGCGCCCTAGGTGACTGCCTAGGTCGCCTTACAGGTAGTGCCGGCCCTGCATATAGCAGATGTACAGCCTCATTTATACTTGCAGTGCCCTCTGTAATGCTGTCTGCTGTGGATTGCTTTACAAATGACATTTGACAGGTTGTGAGGAGGAGTTATGTTACCTCTTCACCATCTGTTTTAACCCCTTAAAATACTGCCCCATTCAGTGCTCCTAGCCAAACCTGATTGGGGAGCAGGTGGAATTTTGGCTGTGCCACTATGCAAAGCATCTCAGCTGTGGCATGTGTACACTGTCAACCCTTGTTGTTTTTTTACCCCCCCCACCGCAAGGGTAAACTTAGCTTAACGCAGTTGAGGGGGCAGTAAAAACCCAGCCTAAGCGGTGGAGGGGTGTTCAAAACACAGCTCAACAGTGAGTTTTTAGCGCCTCCTAAACACATGTGTAAACCTAGGTTTTAACCACTTCAGCCCGAAAGGAAAAAGGAAACGGAAAATTGCACGTGTGACGCTGTCCTTTTTTTCCCACAAATAGAGCTTTCTTTTGGTGGTATTTAATCACCTCTGCGGTTTTTAGATTTTGCGCTATAAACAAAAAAAGAGCGATAAAAAACGCCATATTTTTTACTTTCTGCTATAAAACATTCCCAATAAAAAAAATGTAAAAATTAAATTTTTTTATCAGTTTTGGCCAATTTGTATTCTGCTAAATATTTTTGGTAAAAAAAATCCCAAAAAGCATATTTTAATTGGTTTGCACAAAAGTTATCATGTCTACAAACTACAGGATAGATTTTTGGACTTTTTATTTATTAATTTTTTTAATAGTAATGGCGGCGATCTTTTTAGCGGGACTGCGACATTGCGGCAGACAGATTGGACCCCGAACTGACATTTTTGACACTTTTTGGGGACCAGTGACACTAATTCAGTAATCATTGCTAAATAATATGCACTGTTACTGTATAAATGACACTGGGGGTGATTATAGGGGTTAAATGAATGCCTATGTGCTTACTCACTGTGTGTGTGTGTGGGTTCTGTGACAGGCACAGACAGGTCGCAGTTTCAGCTTAGCTGACAGTGCTGATCTGTCCCTGCCTGTCTGAGAGAAGATCCGCCTGCTTTGTTTACATAAGCAGGCGGGTCTTCTCTCCGTTTCCTGGACGATTGCGGGAGGAAGGCGGCAATCGCTGCCTCTCCTCCCGCTGCCCACCTCCCACTGTGTCTAAACACAGCGGGAGCATGGCTCCGGCGAAACCACATGCACTCCAGTCACATAGTGCTACGTGACTGGACGCAGCCGAGCTTCCCCGCCGCAGTAAAAAGCCGGTGGGCGGTCGGCAAGTGGTTAAGGGTTAAAACAGGCAATGGGTAGGCAACATAACAGTTCTGTTAAATGCCCGCTGAAAAGAAATTAGCCACAGTAGGTAAAGGCAGGACCAAAATATTGCTTTTGGTAGCCATGTTCATCACTGTGTTTGTGGCAATATATAGGCCATTTAGGCCTACATGCTTTGGGTTCATTTTAGCTGTTTGATGAAGTCTGTATATTCTTCACCTGGAGAGAAAACAACAATTTTGCAAAAAGAAGTACTTGTTAGAAATGAAGGTAAGCAGGTGAGTGAGAATGTGAAGGGAAAAGCAGCAAATCAATTCCATTAGAGAGGACAGCAGTTTTTTTCCACACACAGCTTTACACAACACTTGAAAGAGTTCCTCTAAAACAAAGCCAATTAAGTAGATACAAGAAACCGGAATAGAGATATTAGATAAGGTGAGTGTCACTTTTATCTCCAAAGGGGCCTGAAAGACAGTCCTGTTTTGGGAAGCCGATGGAAACACTGCTAAATCAGCTACTTTATTTAGGGAAATGACTCAGATTCAGAACTGCTATTGTGCTTTTGTTGGTGGGAGCCGAATGGAACTGTATATACACAATCTTTTATTATTATTATTATTATTATTATTATACAGGATTTATATAGCGCCAACAGTTTGTGCAGCGCTTTACAATGTGGGGGAAGACAATACAGTTCAATACAGGAGGAACTAGAGGGCCCTGCTCGTTAGAGCTTACAATCTAGAAGGGAGGGTAAAGTGAAACAAAAGGCAATAACCGTGGGGGATGGGTTGATGGAGAAAATGGAGGTACATTTATTAGGGGCTGGTTGGATAGGCTTCTTTGAAAAGGAGGGTTTTCAGAGATCGCCTAAAAGCTAATAGAGTGGGAGATAATCGCACAGATAAGGGTAAGGAGTTCCATAGGATTGGAGAGGCTCTGGAAAAGTCCTGGAGGCGGGCATGGGAGGAGGTGACGAGGGGGCCAGAGAGCAAGAGGTTGTGAGAGGAACAAAGAGAGCGATTAGGTTGGTATTTTGAGACGAGGCTGGTGATGTAGCTGGGAGCTAAGCTGTGGATTGCTTTGTAAGATGTTGTAAGTATTTTGAATTTAATTTGTTGGGTGAGCGGAAGCCAGTGGAGGGCTTGACAGAGAGGAGCAGTGGACAATGAGCGATTAGTAAGGTGGATGAGTCTGGCGGCAGCATTCATGATGGATTGGAGGGGGGATAGCCTGTTTAGAGGTATGCCAATGAGAAGGGAATTGCAGTAGTCGAGGCGCGAGATGACCAAGGAGTGAACTAAGAGCTTTGTTGTGTCTTTGGTTAGAAAGAGGCGTATTTTGGAGATGTTGCGGAGGCTGAGGCGGCAAGATTTGGACAGCGATTGGATGTGGGGTTTGGAGGAGAGTTCAGAGTCCAGGACAACACCTAAGACCTTGGCATGCGGGGATGGGCTGATAGTAATGCCATCGATATTGACAGAGAAATCAAGGGAAGGGGCACATGGTGGAGGAAAAATTATAAGCTCGGTTTTGGATGGATTGAGTTTGAGGAAGTGGTGAGACATCCAGACCGATATATCTGATAGTAAATTAGTGATACGTGAGGAGACTGAGGGAGAGAGCTGAGGGGTGGATAGGTAGATTTGGGTATCGTCAGCGTAGAGATGGTATTGGAAGCCGTGGGAGGCTATCAACTGACCCAGAGAGGAGGTGTAGATTGAAAATAGGAGGGGTCCAAGAACAGAGCCTTGGGGAACCCCAACAGAGAAGGGAAAAGGAGAGGAGGAAGTAGAATTGTACGCAACGCTAAAGGTGCGGTTGGATAAGTAGGAAGAGAACCAGTGAAGAGTAGAGTCACGGAGACCAAAGGCATGGAGTTTTTTGAGGAGGAGGGGATGGTCAACCGTATCCAAGGCAGCAGAAAGGTCCAGAAGTAGGAGTACAGAATAGTGTCCATTGGTTTTGGCCATTAGTAGATCGTTTGTCAGTTTTAGGAGAGCAGTTTCAGTGGGGTGTTGAGGCCGAAATCCAGACTGAAGGGAATCAAGGAGGCTATTCTCGGCAAGGTGGTTGCACAGTCAGTTGTAGACTAGACGTTCGAGGAGTTTGGATGAGAAGGGGAGCAAGGAAATAGGACGTAGGTTGTTCAGATCGGCTGGGTCCAGTGAGGGCTTTTTAAGTATGGGGCTGACTAGTGCATGTTTTAGAGAGTTGGGGAAGATGCCAAAAGAGAGGGAGAGATTGAAGATGTGGGTTAGAGAGCATAGAATAGGGCCAGAAGGTGAACGTAGCATTTGCGAGGGAGCAGGATCAAGAGGGCAGGTGGTTAAGTGGACGTTAGCAAGTAGTTTAGCAACCTCATCTGTAGTGGCGGGGTTGAATGAGGGAAGTAATTATCGCACCTGTGGGCATGAAGCATAAGGCATGGAAGGTATCTGAATTTTATACACATGAGTAACCCTTTCGTTTTACCTCCCAACTGTCCTGGATTCCACAGGACTGTCCCCAGATGTCACGTTAGTCCCGGGGTCCCCTGCATCTGGGCTGGAATCCCAGAATCCAGAGCCCAGTGCCATAACAAGTTCCAGCACTGGGCTTCATTCAGCTTTCAGTGGTGGTATTCTCAATGGGTGCTCTCACACACTGCACTGAGTGAGCAGAGCCGGCAATCTCTGCTTCCCCCCCCCCCATCTTAAATCCTGTCAGTTTTTGCTGGGACCGCCAGTGTCCTAGCAACTAATGACACATTTTGTAGGCCCAGCTCCACCCATGGTCTCTGGCTCTGGCTTCCTGCCTCTCAGCAGCTCCCGCATAGTAAGAGGAGCCGGGAAGTAGCTTCAAAAACAGTGAAAGGCAGTAAATAGGAGGCACAGTGAGAGAAGCATAGAGATCGGAGCCATCCTCTAGGCTGCCTCTGCAAGCCCAGCAAGTGATCTGGTCAGTAGCATTACCCCCTCAGGCCATCCTCCACCCTTCATATTACCTCTCCCCTTTCACCCCCCCCCCTCCATCTCCGCAGCATGACTCTTTCTCCAACCTGACCATCAGCCGGCCGGTCTCCTGATACCTCTCCCACCAGATGCCACCGCTGTCCCAGCCAACTTTACTCTTGCTCCAGCCTCCCCTGCCAGTAACACTCCATCCAAGCTGGGCAGTTCGCTAATCCCTTCCCCACTGTCACAGCTACTCGATGCCTCCACACCTATCACTCCAATCACACCCTTCACTCCTATATCTGCCACTTGCAGTAATTTTCCAGCCATGAAGTACACCTTAATAGCTGCCATTGTTGGATCCCCTTGCCAGCTGTAACAACTGCCCCATGTCTCCCAGCATCTTCCCTACCCCCCCTACATTGCCACCCCCCCCTTCCCCCAAGCTCTTCCAGGATCCTCTTCCATTCCCCGTCACCAACACTGAAATACATCCTTTAGCCTAACCAAAACCTGGTAGGGGGATTTGCTGGGAGGGGGATTTGGAGATTGGGTGGGGGGGGGGGTTAGGATTTGTCCTTGAGGGTTTTGAAGAGGGGAAGAAGGGTTTGTGCTGGGATTGAGGGGTGGGGTGGCTTTGTTCTAGAAACAGGGAGATAATTTGTGCTGGGAAGGGATTTGGGGATGGAGTATTTGTGCCAGGATGAGGTGGGAGGTGATTTGTACTAGAAGCGGAGAAAGGATTTACGCTTGACGGAGGAGGATCTGGTCTGTGCTAAAATAGGGAAGGTGAGGGGGATATTTGCTTGAAGGGGGGAGAGAATGTTTGCTGGGAAAATACATTTGGGGGGATTTGTTGGGCTGGAAAGGGGATTGGTGAGGGAAAGAAGATTTGTGCTGAGGGATTTGGAGAGGGGTAATTGGGTTTGAAAAGGATTTGTACTAAAATGGGGGGTTGTGCTGGGACAGAGGATTTGGGGGTTGGAAAAGGCTTTATTCTGAGAGGGGTACTGGAGGAAAAGAGGGGGTGGAGAGGATTTGTACTGGGGGGAGAGAGGATTTGCACGGGGGGGGGGGGGGGTGAGCGTGGAGGGGAGGGAGGGAGATTTTGTGCTGAAAGGGTAAAGTAGAGGAGAGTATTGCTTGCCATTGGGTTTGGGGGGGGTGAAGCCACCATTAATCTACATGTAATATCCCACCCCCTATGTGTTTAGCTCGTTAGTGGGCATAGAGGAAGAAGCAGGGAGTAGTCTGCCGTTTGTGTTTACACCCTTATGTGTGACTCTATAGTCATATGGGCTGCTCAGATGTGATAGGGAAGAAATGCTCAGCATAGAAACTCACTGAAAACTGAGCATATGCTGAGTTGCCACCACAGCTAAAAAAATACCTAGCTGAATTGGGGACATGGACAGAAGGTGGAGATAGAGGGCAGCAGGATCAACCAGGTGTTTTGTAGATAATAGAAAACAAATCTCATAGCGACTGGGTGAGTATGAACCGCATGTAATACACCATTTACTCATGTGGGTTTAGTGACATTATAATCCTAGACCCCTCTGCATTGGCCCAACAAACGCATTTGAATATGTAGGGATGCAAGTATCTGGTGAAATTAGCTTTCGAAGGCTACTCATTTGCCAACCACAATGTGCCATTCGTCAGGAAATAACTAGCATTATGATTGTGTTGGCCATAGGCCATCCCATTGCTTATCCTTGGAGCCTTCAATGCCTGGGTTTAAGGGAAACAATCTCACTTTGAACAAAAACTCCTTCTTACTATGAGAGCTCTGGGATTCACTCAAGAAGTATCATCTTTCACTCACACAGAAAGCTCATACACTTGATCTTGCTTTCCATGTGACTCAGAATTACTGATCTAACTACAAACCCGGTTGTATGGACAGATCACTATTTAGTGCATTTCCATCCTGCTCTTCCAACTAACAGGAACCAGAAAGAGGAACTTGTATCCTGCCGACCAGGCTTTTTCTGGCACTTTTTGTTTACTGGTTTAAATCAGTATTTTTTGCTAGAAAATTACTTAGAACCCCCAAACATTATGCATTTTTCATTTTAGCAGAGACCCTAGGGAATAAAATGGAGATTCTTGCAATTTTTCATGTCACATGGTATTTGCACAGCTGTTTTGCAAAACACCAATTTTTTTGGAAAAAGTACATTTTAACAAATTAAAAAATGTTTTTTGCTTTTTTGGGAGGGGAGTTTTGCTTGTTTTTCTGGGTTTTTTTTTTTTTTTTTTTTTTTGTCAGACTAAAGATCTATGTTTATCCTAGGCATTTTTAAAGCCTACTGTTGACTGTTTCACTACCTCTGCTGGAAGGTTATTCCAAGCATCACCTACCCTTTCAGTAAAATAATACTTTCTAAAATCAGTTTTGAACCTTCCTCTAGGTAGTTTGAGGTCATGTCCCCATGTTCTTGATTATGGTTTCATAATGAAAAAACTACATTCCTGAACCTTATTAACCCCCTTGATGTATTTAAAGGTTTCAATCATGTCTCCCCTTTCCCATGTCTCCCCTTTCACCAGACAGATGGAAAATAGGACCACCATCAGTCTGGATTTTCCAGGCAGGATTGAATCAGATACTAGCAGGTGTCAGTGGACATCTGCTGTTCCATAGGGGAGACTGAAAAAATGACAGGCGGACCTGATCGGAAAGCCTGTGTGAAAGGACCCTTATAAG
This sequence comes from Pelophylax lessonae, assembly GCF_965119305.1. NCBI lineage: Eukaryota > Metazoa > Chordata > Amphibia > Anura > Ranidae > Pelophylax > Pelophylax lessonae. Next base: position 182,573,807 of record NC_138770.1, read on the forward strand.
GTAAAGATGAAAAACAAATTGTTTTGGAAAAAAAAAATGACTTCCAGCCTGGACCGGAAGTGACGCTGTAGCTCCATTCCTCCAGGGCCATAGAGGGGATCGAAGAGTTTCTACTCTTTAGTTGCCCATGGGAGCAGCCAACTACTGCCAGATCGTTTCTAGGGCAAATGGTAAGCCCGAGAAACACCAGCGGGAAGGGGCAAATGCCCCCCCCCCCCACACACACACACACTGCTTCTGAAAGTATTCCAGTGGCTCATTAGGCATTCACAGGATACAGAAGTAAGTGTCGGCCACTATAGGCCCCAAAAATTAGCCCACATGGGTTTACCTGACAGCTAGGAATGTAGTATTTGCTGGCTGGTTATTGCTAATTGAAAGTAATCATTCCTTATGCTGCACAGTAGGGCTGCAACTAACGATTAATTTGTCTGTCGACTAATCTATCGATTATTTTTACGATTAGTCGACTAATCTAACGATTATTTTTATTTTATTTTTTTGGCTTAATTGTTTTTTGATTAGCTAATTAATCCTGTAATTAATACAGACCCCTCAGTAAGCCCCCCTCCCAGTACAGACCCCACAGTAAGCCCTCCCACCTAGTACAGACCACTTAGTAAGCCCCCCCTCCCAGTGCAGACCCCTCAGTAAGCCCTCCCACCTAGTACAGATCACTTAGTAAGCCCCCCTCCCATTGCAGACCCCTCAGTAGGCCCTCCCACCTAGTACAGCTGTCAGACCCCATGAACCCCAATAACAGATCCTATACACCCCCAGCTGGCAGACCCCATGAACCCCAATGACAGATCCCATGCACCCCAATGACAGATCCCATGTACCACCAGCTAGCAGACCCAATGTACCCCAATGACAGACCCCATGTACCCCAATGACAGATCCCATGTACCACCAGCTAGCAGACCCCATGAACCCCAATGACAGACCCCATGAACCCCAATGACAGATCCCATGTACCACCAGCTAGCAGACCCCATGAACCCCAATGACAGACCCCATGAACCCCAATGACAGATCCTATACACCCCCAGCTGGCAGACCCCATGAACCCCAATGACAGATCCCATGCACCCCAATGACAGATCCCATGTACCACCAGCTAGCAGACCCAATGAACCCCAATGACAGACCCCATGAACCCCAATGACAGATCGCATGTACCACCAGCTAGCAGACCCCATGAATCCCAATGACAGACCCCATGAACCCCAATGACAGATCCTATACACCCCCAGCTGGCAGACCCCATGAACCCCAATGACAGATCCCATGCACCCCAATGACAGATCCCATGTACCACCAGCTAGCAGACCCCATGAACCCCAATGACAGACCCCATGTACCCCAATGACAGACCCCATGTACCCCCAGCTAGCAGACCCCATGAACCCCAATGACAGACCCCATGTACCCCAATGACAGATCCCATGTACCACCAGCTAGCAGACCCCATGAACCCCAATGACAGACCCCATGAACCCCAATGACAGATCCTATACACCCCCAGCTGGCAGACCCCATGAACCCCAATGACAGATCCCATGCACCCCAATGACAGATCCCATGTACCACCAGCTAGCAGACCCCATGAACCCCAATGACAGACCCCATGTACCCCAATGACAGATCCCATGTACCACCAGCTAGCAGACCCCATGAACCCCAATGACAGATCCCATGAACCCCAATGACAGATCCCATGCACCCCAATGACAGATCCCATGTACCACCAGCTAGCAGACCCCATGAACCCCAATGACAGACCCCATGTACCCCAATGACAGATCCCATGTACCAACAGCTAGGAGACCCCATGAACCCCAATGACAGACCCCATGAACCCCAATGACAGATCCTATACACCCCCAGCAGGCAGACTCCATGAATCCCTAACAACAGATCCCACACACCCCCCAGCTGGCAGACCCCCATGTACCCCCCACTGACAGGTCCAATAGACTCTAATGACAGGTCCCATGTCCCCCCAGTATTAGATCCCATGTCTCCCATGCACCCCAATTCCAATCCCAGCATATGACTCCGGACACTCACTTAGTAAATGCCTCTTCCAGGTCTATGACCACCGCGGTCTTCTCTCCCCCCGTCCCCAGCCCTTCGTACGGCGGCATCTCCTCCTCCGGGCCTGGTGTTCTGCTGCTGCGCACTGATTTCTCCCGGCAATACTTCAAGCGGCGCTGCGGCCGGCCAGGGGGCGTGTGACGTCACATGTTGACGCGTCGACGCCTTTCACGCACGTCGACGATTTTTTGTAGTCGACGTAGTCGACGCGTCGTGGCAGCCCTACTGCACAGTCATCTGTGATTTTCCTATGTGGTTGTTGTGTTTATTATTGAACAGGAAACTTTTGTTGACTATAATAGTGGCTCATGAGCCACTTGGAACGCTTTCATGAGAAAGCGAGCCACTGGTCGCAAAAAACGATACTGGGGGTTATGGCTGATATCTTCAGCCGTAATCCTGGTAAACCACAATATATACTGTATATATATATACAGGTATTGCGGTCAGCAAGTGGTTAAGACAACTGTCAGTAGAAAGGTTAACTTCTAAACTGTGTCTGAGGAAATACTGTACACCCAGAAGCAGGACCCTGGCCTCCGGGTCTATTTATACAACAAAAATGTCACTTCTGCTTTTGAAGCCATTGCTTCTGTTAAGCCTCTCTCCTCACCCTGCCTCACAGCTTGGTATGATAAGCCTGTGAGGCAAATGAAGCAGAAGAGACATAAGCTGAAAGGGCAATGAAGGAAAACACAAACTGTACAGGCCAAAAATCCCTGAATCAACATCTTAAGGATTACAAGACCGTTATTGGACAAAAAATATCAGACTAACTATCGCATAAAATTGCCAAGCGAGTAACAGACTTGCTCAACTCTTTCACAGTCTTTAAAAATTGTGTCTCCCAGTTAAGGCCCGTACACACTATACAAAAATCAGGCGAAGGATCAACCGCTTTTCATCGATGTTTCACAGCAAGTCGGAACCGAGGATAGAAAAAATGTACGAAAATTCTTGTAAGACAAAGGCTTTTTTTTTTGTTATTTGTTGTTTCTGATCATGCACAGTTTTTCAGATCTGATATTTCTCGTATGAAAATCGTAAGAAAATGGTACACATTAGCCAGTTCTGGACTAGAAGGATTTACCCCCCTTAATGACCAGGCCATTTTTGTTCGTCTCGGCGCAGCGTTATTTTAACTGACAATTGCCCGGTTGTGCAACGCTGTACAGAAATAAAATTGCTGTCATTTTTTTCTCACAAATAGAGCTTTCTTTTGGTAGTATTTGATCACCTGTGCGATTTTTATTTTTTGCGCTATAAACAAAAAAAGAGCAACAATTCTGAAGGAAAAAAACAATATTTTTCACATTCTGCTATATAACAAAAATGTAGAAATCTAAATGTTTCATCCTCTTAGGCTAATTTGATATCTGCTACATATTTTTGGTAAAAATAAGCATATTTTGATTGGTTTGCACAAAAGTTATCGTGTCTACAAACTAGGGGAAAGATTGATTTCATTTTTATTTATTTAGTAATGGCGGCGATCTGTGATTTTTAGCGGGACTGCGACATTCTGGTGGACAGATCAGACCCCTAACTGACATTTGTGACACTTTTGGGGGGACCAGTGACATTACTACAGTAATCAGTGCTAAAAACATGTACTGTTACTGTGATAATGACACTGGCAGGAAAGGGGTTAACCCAGGGGTGATCAAAGGGTTAATTGTGAGCCTCGGGGATTGTTTCCTGCTGTGGGGGGAGGGACTTGTGAAATGATCATAGAGACCTGTGATCCTACATAGGAGGATCACAGGCACTCTGTGATCATTTCAGAGAGAAGAACTATCAGCTGTGTTTACAACAGCTGACCGTCCTCTCTCAGCGGGGAGCGATCGCGGGTGCCTGGCGGCAATCGCGGCCACCAATCCCATGGATCAGAATCCCCTTGCCTAGTGGGGGAGCGGGAGTGCGTCACTGGCAGCACGCACTCGCCCCCCATCATCACCACTCCCACAAACCGACGTACCAGCATGTCGATTCACGCAGCCGAGCCAGCCTGCCGCAGTTTATATGAGGCTGGCGGTCGGCAAGTGGTTAAACAAAAATCGTACATTCTGTTCCCGTATGAGAAAAATGTTGGAGTTTGTCTCTTTGGAAATTTTCACTTAGAAGGTCGTAATCAGCTGTCAAAAGCTGTGTACACGCGATCGTTCCTCGGACAAAAATGTTCACCCCATTTTCTTATAGTGTGTACGAGGCATTAGCCTGAAGCCAAGTCTGGACCTCTTACAAGCTCCTCAATCAGAGGTGGGTTCATTTCTGGTTCATACCAGATGCAGTCCAGTGTGTTTAATCTGCATCAAGAATGCATGCACAGTGTTTTCCATGTATTCCAATGGCCCTAGTTTACACCGGTGCAGTGCATTCCAGTGCAGTCAGCAATGGTAGAACATGCTGCATTTTTTCTCTATAAAACGCATCTGCGCATCTGGAACGTGACAAAACACACAAAAAAATGCACCAGAACGGATTCTAATTCATTAAAAAAACATACTCGGGGGAAATCACTTTTATCTGGTGCATCAGGCAAATCGGTTTTAGAAGGATGCCCTACTGGTCTTTCTATCTTTATTTATTGTGAGGGATTAGCTCGGTGGCGGGTGTGGATGACCCCTTGAGGGGGTTCGTTACACAGGGAGATAGCCGAGAAGTGGTTGCAAACAACAGTGTATGGTTTTATTCTTGCAATTTTCTTCACACAAGTGCAAGCATCAAAACATCAAAAATAAAAAATAAAACACAAAATAAATCCTTGCCACTGTGGGCGGCTACCTTCACACACAGGAACCTACCTAAGGAGTCTGTCCCCAACCTACTGTTGGGCAGACTTGGCTGATCATACAGCAGACCATCAATAGTCCATTTATTTTCTCTTCACATAGAAAACATCCATTTGTTTTTCTTTTCACATAGAAATAGTCCATTTATTTTCTCTTCACACAGAAAATGTCCCTTTTCTCTTCACATAGAAAACATCCATTTGTTTTTCTCTTCACATAGAAAACATCCCTTTGTTTTTCTCTTCACATAGAAAACAATCCAAGACCTCACCTTGAGAAGTCTTCAGTCTTTTTACCCTCCTCAGCGCACATCGCTTCAGGAGGCATTCCTCTCCTATGCTCACACAGCTTCAGGAGGCAGCAATCAATAGACTTCCTCTGGACAAATTATAGAGGCCTTAATTTCCTCATTCTGAATAGCGGAAGGTTTTTCAACTTCCTTACACCTTCCTGCTGGCTACCTCTGCAGCCAACACCCTATAGTAATTGGTGAATTGTCTAAACCAAGCAGACATGTATCTCCTGTCTGTGACAACATCCACAGATTTACCTGACTTCCTGTCACAGTATATATATTATTATTATTATACAGGATTTATATAGCGTCAACAGTTTTTGCAGCGCTTTACAGTATATATATATATATATATATATATATATATATATATATATATATATATATTTATATATATATATATGCTCTTTGGATGCCATGATCCCTTTTTGAGGAGATAACAGAGGAGAAGGTTGGAGGAGCTGGATGTAGCCCTTGCTAAGCTAAAAGGCTATTCCTGACCCTACTTGATTGTGGTGGTCACACAACTCCAGAAGAGTTTATTCCTGGTGTGGGGAGCACTCCGAGGTGGCACACAATTTTTTGTGCACGGAAAAGAAGCTGAGTGGTGGATAAGCACCGTTTTTGGACAATTATGATATATTCATTTTTGGGGATTGCACAAACAAATATATAATTTTTGGATTGCACTATATTTTTGTTCAATTGCACTCACTCTTGGTTTAGTTTGATTATATTGGATATATTTTTTGATATATGGTGTGGCTTATTATGACATTTGACACTTGCAATCATGTATAATTAGCACCAACTATATGTAGTTTTCAAAAAGTGTTTCCAAATGCTAAAACTTTCATCCAATTTCTAAATTGCTGCATTTGTAAAAGCCGAAAGTCAATATAAAGGAATAGTAGTGGTAAAAAAAGCACTTGTGAGTTTAACTAACCTTTTTATTCTGCATAATTGCCCTGTAAGTGGGTGTGTCCTATGCCTACATACTTTTGCTAATAGGTGTCCCTCGTTCCCATCTCAAAAAGTTGGGGAGGTGTATGTACTATGGTCTTCCTGAAAAATAACTGAATATTGAATGCAGCAGCCCATTGCTTAACTTTTTACACTTGTTTCCATTTAAATGAGGATATCCTTTACAAATGGCCCATTTGGGACACCTATATCTGCCATATATGTGTCCAGAGTCCTTTTAAAACCTTTTGGATCTTGTATCACACAAAAGCCACAACACCCACAATATGAAACTTATTGCTATTCATTAATCCAAAAAAACAGCCCCTCCTTTACTAAATTATTTTACATTTATTTACAGAAAGAAAAATACAGACATAAAAGTAAAAAAAAAAAAAATTAAAACAGAAAAGTATAAGTGCAAAGAAAAATACAACCAGCCATACCTGCAATATAATGCAGAACATACTCACCTTTACTGCTAAACTCCTCAATGCTGAGAAATCTTCTAAGGAAGTCTGTACTGAGACCAAGATTTCTGCGAGTGTTCATCTCCTGGATCCTCTATAACTCTCTCTGGTATACCCTTTAAATTTCCGTGTCACTACTGTATCCTTTAATAGGTGTAGGTCTGAGGTGAAAAACAGCAAGAGCTGAGGGGCAACCAGAAGATTGGCACTCCAGCAACTGCTTGTGGGTCAGTTTTGCTGCATTGGAGCCATATTTGACAGTGTTGATATTGGGAAAGGTGAGTATTTACTGCCTTCTTGTACAGATACAAATACTTTAAATCTTTTAATTTATGTATTATTTCTAAGAATTAATTGTTATAATCGAGAAAATATTATTTTTTCTCAACAAGGTGGCTTTAAGACCTGCTTACTGCTGTCTCTGAAAGAGGGGACAGACCATGCAGTAGAGCTTGATAAAACAAGTGGTGAGCTATAGCTTATTGCTGTTCATTTAAATAGACAGACTTCCCTGAACACACGGCAGGCTAAGTTTATCTCTTTGAATAAACAGCACTGCAATTCGTACATCTCTCTAATGAGTTCTTAGACAGTAGACATACACAGGGATCCATTCTGAACTCCAGTGTCTGTGCCATCACTCTCCTGTGCTACTTCAGCATGACAACTCAATTGATTGCTCAGGAAAAGCTCAACCTGAGCTCAGAAAATATAGTTACCAATCATATATCCCTTACTGTTCTGTCTACAGTGGATGTGATTGGTTGCTATGGGGTTAATAATGAGAGCTCCTCACCATTGTTCTCTTTTCTTTGGTATTGATTCAGTCATACTATGGTAGAAGATGGAAATAAATCACAAGCAAGGAAACATCTGCAGTTCTCAGGCTCTTGGGTGCTCTCATTCTTTCCCACCATGCAAATTGATATTCCACTTTTATTGGGTCACATGTTGAAGCATTATAGGAAGAGTAAATTAAGAGATATGTACATATTTAATGTATTTTTAGAACATGCTTAGACATGTGGAACTGTGTGATTTTCAATGTTTAGTGTGGATTCTATGGGTTACAATGCATTTGCTGAATGGATAAGTAATGGAAATTTCAGGAATAGGAAAGGTAACATTTTTCACACTGTTTGTCTTTAACAGTAAGGTTCCGTTCACACTGGTGCAATTTCAGATGCAACTTTAGTCACACAGAATTGCATGGCAATGGAAATCACATTGCTTTCAATGCTGCCTGTCCATATCAATGCAAATCAGCATCAATCACTTTGTAAAAGGTTCCTATACTACTTTGGTGTGATTCCAGCAATATTTTGCTGGGACACAAAATCCATCTTTCCCCCCTGTCAGAATAGAGATCTGCCTTGTTTACATAGGCAGAGTCCCGCTCTGTGTTCCCGTTCTCAGTGATCGGCGGGTGCCCGCACCGACGGACATCCAGTGCCTGGCACCTGCAGATTGGTGCTGAGATTATTCACAGTTGAAGCAGCCTACCAGCAGAGCAGGCTATCTCCCTGTGGATGGAAGTGCAGAATCACATATATACTGATTTATAGGAGTTTCCTATAATATAGACCAGTCACTGCTGCTCTTTCTCCTTGCGCAGGATGACTTGTTTTGTATCCGCCCCCAATGGGTGGACTCCCTGGGTTCTATCCACAGGCCATATCTCTACACAAGTTCAGCTTTAAAGGGTAACTCCACTTTTATGGGGGAAAAAAATAAATAAAAAAGGAAAAAATAATATAGCGAATACAATTGTGACACAAGTCATATTGTACTTGAGTGTTATTAAAAATTACCTTTCCTTTTCCATCTGCAGCCACTGTAATTTTCTGAAAATGCAATGCAATATGGCTACCTGGAGGTGTTCTGTACACAGAATGTGTACTGACCACGCCCCAGAAACATAATTTCTTGCTTGTGTGATTGGCTCGCCAATTTTCCCAGAAGTCTGCCTAAGATAAAAGTTAGATTTCAGGCATCCCCTGTAACAAAAAAATCATTTTTGGTGAGATACTCCCAATAGGAACATGTCTAAAGGGATGCAGGCCCATCAGCTTTCCTCATTAATGCTCTGCAGCTGCACAGCTGACTGATAATTATGAAACCATTCCCATTAGACTCACTAAGCACAGGGCACAGAGGAACAAACATAGATTTCTTCAGAATATCAAAAGGTAGGAATCTGCAACAAAAGTTGTTATAATCCTTGCAATGTTTTGGGGGGAATGTTTTTTTCTCAACAAACGTGGAGTTACCCTTTAACGCAAACTGACCTAGACCTACGTCGGCTGACTTTAGGTAGTTGTACCAGGATGATGCCTCTAGCTAGAGGCATCATTCCGGTACCGTTGTTTAGAGCCAGCGGTCGGCTTTCCGGCGGTAACGGCCGATGCAGCTCAGAAGCCGCTCGATCGTTACCGCGGCGAGCGGGATGGGACGACACCCCCTCCCGCCACCTTCTGTGGCTCTGCCCGGGTCTCCCATCCCACCGGGAGACCCGAGCAACCAGTTGGCGCATCCGCCGGCTGGATGGAGTCCCAATCTAAACCGGATGTGGCTTCGATCGGGTCTCCGATGACGTAACCCGGAGGCGGCGTCCATGACGTCACATCTGAGTTACTCGGCTGCTAAAGGCGGCAGATTCAAAAAGTGACTGTATTCAAAAATGCAGTTTTCGGCGTTTTGAATACATGGAAGTGTAGTGGAGGGGTCTAGGGTCTTTTAGACCCCAGATCCCTCCATAAAGACTACCTGTCACTGCATATTGCTGTCACAAGGGATGTTTACATTGCTTGTGTCAGCAATAAAAGTGATCAGGTTTTTTTTTTTAATAACCTGTGTTAAAATTAAAAAAATAAAAATAAAATAAATAGGAAAAAAAATGTTTGCCGCCCAGTGAGCTCGCGCACGAAAGAAAACATATATGGAAGTCGTGCCGCAAATGAAATCGCTGTTCAAACCAAACACGTGAGGTATTGCCGCGATCGCCAGAGCGTGAGCAATAATTTTAAAAAAAGAGCTACACTCTAACTCTAAACTGGTAACCGTTAAAAATTTTAAAATGTCGCCTATGGAGATTTTTATTGACTGTAGTTTGTCGCCATTCCACTGGTGTGCGCAATTTTAAACCGTAACATGTTGGGCATTTATTTACTCAGCGTGACATCATCTTTCACAATGTTCAAAAAAATGGGCTAATTTTACTGTTTGTTTTTTTTTTTTTTAAATGCAGTAAAATATGATTTTTCGTAATTTTTCCAAAAAAATGGCGTTTGAAAGACCGCTGCGCAAATACCGCGTCACAAAAAATATTGCAATGACCACCATTTTATTCTCCAGAGTCTTTGCTAAAAAATATATATATAATCTTTGGGGGTTCTAAGTAGTTTTCTAGCAAAAAATGCAGATTTTATCTTGTAAACAAAAAGGGGCAAAAATAGGCCCGGTCTTGAAGTGGTTAAAGTGGAGTTCCACCCTAAAATGTAACTTTCATCCATCTTCTTGCTCCGGGTCACCTGAAAAACAAATGGATAATCGCAATTTTTTTTTTTTTTTTTTACTTACCTTGTTTTAGAAGAAAATATACTCACCTTACGTCCTCTTCCTCCCTCTGCGGCCACGGCCCATCATCACTTCCTGGCTTGCAATGATTGCTGGGAGCTGAACGTCATCGCTCCCAGGAATCAATGCGCCTGCACCGGCCCCGACGTCAGTTCCGGTGCAGGCGCGTCATACCTTGCTAAACAGCTTCTGGGCATGCTAAGAAGCTGTGCAGGCATGACGCTGCAGCCCCGGAAGTGACGGCGGGGCCGGTGCAGTGCATCGTGGGACGGAAGAGGACGCAGAAGAGGATCGCGCTGGCTTCAGCTGCCCACACCTGAGATGGCAGCTTTGGACAAGACATTTTCAAGGTAAGTATTTCTTCTAAAAGGTAAGTGCAACCTGGGACAGTTCAGAGGCTATCCATTGTGGAATGCACTAGCCCTGACTGTCCCGGGGGGATTTTTATGTATTTTTTTTGTTTTAGGGGGAACTCTTTAATAATGATTTTGTGTTCCTTTGTTTATATTTTTATGGATATGTAGATTGTAGAATTTTTTTTGTGTGTTTAGGTCTACGTTTTGAAAAATCAGGGTTCTAAATTGACACCTGATGACTCTCCTCTGTGCTGAATATAGAGATTAGAGACAGAGCATCCCCGTTCCCTCAATTAATGATGCAGCACCACTGAGAATAAACCTGGAAGTGCTTTGGACTTGCCACCTATGCATTCAATCAATGCAGAGATCAATGAGCAGGTGCTACCTGATTCTCATCTAGTAATTAAGAAACCTACTGTCCATATTGAAGGAAAGAAGAAGGCAGAGCTGGCCCGGAGAGGAAAGCCACCCAGAGCTATGGCTGGAGATTGCACGGGCAATGAGATGGTAAGGCCTTTTAGGAACTACAAGGGTACCCAGAGGGGTCACAGTGTGGAAAGATTTGTATCACTGTTTCAAAAGGAAAAAGTCCACAATGACAGACCAATGACAGTTTTTATGTTACTTTTAGTATAGATTTTTTTTTTCAAACCCAATACATTTTCGGCTTTTGATCACAAACATTTCTGTCTTCGTCCTCTTTTCCTGTCCAGCAGGATGTTTTTATGGGACTCCCACTCGGTGGGAGAATGGCTGAAGTGTTCCTATTATAAGGGATATGTTTCTTGGTTCAGTAGCCATCACTCCTCCAATGTGCACTGAGAACACCCATCATTTCCTTTACCCTGCCAGTGTTCAGCTGCTGACCTGATGCTCAGTCAGTGAAGATGTTGCTGCTGATTCTACAGAAAGACAGGTTGATACCAAACAATTATTTATCTGCAATGTCAGGAAACATTTGCAAGAGCTGAGGATGTACTCAGCATCCTTCAGGAAGGTCAGGAAATTCTATAGTGCAAGTGGGGGAAGAATGAAAGATAAATCCATCCAAAATTGATCAGTAGATATAGATGGGTTTAACCACCCACTAATTATGTCACTCAGGCTTCATTGTGGAAATATATGTTGGAGTTTCCAGCTGTGTAGCCATGCTGCAGACATCACCAAACCAAGATCTTTTTTCCGGAGTTTCCTGCTCTCCCTGGTTATTACAGCAGGGCAAATTAGAAAGGTGAGATTAATTCAACACTTTCACCCTTACCAGAATGCAACCAAAATGAACACTACATATATTTTTTATTTTTAAAAATGGTAAGCCCATCCTATAATAAAGGGGTCTTCTCCTGGGTTCTCCAATATAATCATATTATCATTATGTAGCACTTTGGCTACTTTTGCTTCCCCATTTGATACATTTTGTCTTCAGTCCATTTTAAAGTTTCTCATGATGCCTTTTTCACATGATGCCCATTTAAGCCGATCCCAAGCCGCAAGCACTAAATAATCCATCTATACATTTTCTTTGTACTTCAGTTTAAAAACCAATACATAGAGTGTTTCAGTTGATTTTTTTAAATATTTGAAGATACCTAAAGGGGTTCCATAGACTTTATCTTTAAAGTGTAGGTCAAAATTAACAAAAAAACATTCAGTACATCTCTGCAATACATGCGTGATTTTCTGTGTTTTGTCTTTTTAAAAATGCTCCAAGTACAGAATAATACAGGTTTACACATTCAGACAGAGTTGGGCGAATGGTTTGGGCCGAGCATGAGTTTGAGCCAAACATTGGCTGTTCCCCCATTTGACAAACACAATGCACTGCACCGCCACACAGTGCATTAGAAGCCCTGATTGGCTGAAGCAATGAAAACTTTGCCCAATCAGGGCACAGAGCACTGTCAGAGCCATGATTGGAGAAAGTAACATTGACTCTGTCTAATCATGGCTCATTGCTCTTAGTCCCGCCCCACACTATAAAAATATTCTCCCCATAGCAGCCATTTGCAGTGTGATATCTGTGTGGAGAGAGATAGAACAGGGCTCTGTTCGGTGCTACTAGGGAATTAGTGTGCTATAGTATGATATTGTGATTCTATTGTGAGTGTAGAATATCAGTTTAGTATGAATCTATTAATAGTGCAGCGTGAGTGTAGTTTGACCATTATTTTTACTTTAGCGTCAGTTTATTTTGTCAGGGCAGGTTCTCCGCAGTATATTTCAATGCCTTACAGCACATTTAATGCTGTATATTTCAGTGCGTTACTGCACATTTAACGCAATATATTTCAGAGCATTAGTGCACGTTTAACCACCCGGAGGATTTGGCTGCTCAAAGACCAGGGCCTATTTTGCGATTTGGCACTGCATGACTTTAACGGACAATTGCGCGGTCGTGCAACGCTTTCCCCAAATGAAATTGACGTCCCTTTTTTTCCCACAAGCAGAGCTTTCTTTTGGTGGTATTTGATCACCTGTGCGATTTTTACTTTTTGCGCTATCAACAAAAAAAGAGCAACAATTTGGAAAAAATATTATTTTTCATATTTTTTTTTATATGAAATTCTCAAAAAAAAATGTAAAAATCGAAATTATTTAACATTTTAGGCCAATTTGTTTTCTGCTACATATTTTTGGTAAAAAAAAATCACAATAAGCGGATTTTGATTGGTTTGCGCAAAAGTTATTGCGTTTACTAACTACGGGAAATGTCATTTTTGTTGTTTTTTTTTTAACTAGTAATGGCGGCAATCTGCGATTTTTTTTTTTGCGGGACTGCGACATTGCGGCGGACAGATCGGACCCCTGACTGACATTTTTGACACTTTTGGGAGTACCAGTGACATAACTACAGTAATCAGTGCTATAAATATGCACTGTTACTGTAAAAATGACACTGGCAGGGAAGGGGGTTAACTTTATTAGTGATCAAGGGGTTAAGTGTGTCCCTAGGGGCGTGATTCTAACTGTGGGGGGGCGTGACTTGTGATGTAACCACAGAGACATACGATCCTACATAGCAGGATCATATAGTCTCGGCAGTTACACCAGGTAGAATGACAGGCGGCTTTGTTTACATCAGCCGCCTGCCTTTCTCCATCTCCAGCGGGAGATCGCGAGTGACCAGTGGACATCGTAACCACCAGTCACTCGCGCGGAGATGTCAGGGAACGAGTGGGGGCAGGAGCGGGCCTCCGTCGGCACGCGCTTGCCCCCTAGAGGCTCGTGGGCGAGTGACGTACCGATACGTCACTTTACCCAGGAGAGGCTGACCGCCGCAGTATATGTACTTGCGGCGGTCGGCAAGTGGTTAATGAAGTGTATTTCAATGTGTTACTGCACGTTTAAAGCTGTATATTTCAATGTGTTACTGCATGTTTAACACAGTATTTTGCAGTGCATTACTGCACGTTAAATGCAGTATATTTTAGTGCCTTACTGCACATTTAACGCAGTATATTTCAGTGCATTAGTGCACATTTAACTAAGTATATTTCAGTGTGTTACTGCACATTTAACGCTGTATAATTCAGTCCGTTAGTGCGCGTTCAACTAAGTATATTTCAGTGCGTTACTGCACGTTTAATGCTGCGTATTTAGTGCACGTTTAACACAGCATATTTCTGTGGGTTACTGCACACTTAACGCTGTATATTTCAGTGTGTTACTGCTCGTTTAATGCCGTATATTTTAGTGCAGTAAATTTCAGTGCATTAGTGCATGTTTACCACAAATTATTGCAGTGCGTCAGTGCAGTTTTACTGCAGTATATTGTAGTGTGTCAGTGGAGTTTGTTTGTGTAGTGAGTACTCAAGGTAAAGTGTACCAAACACCACTTTCCATTGATTAAAGTGCATCCACATACACATATTCACATATTTATTACAGTTTGTTAATAAGGGGCCCCCATCATGTCTGGGAGGCCAACAAGGAGAGGCAGACATGGCATTGTGAGGGGGCCAGCAGTGAATGTGTCCACAGGCAAAGGTGGACATGGTCCATTCTCAGGTAGGGCATCATATCCTGCGTTTAGTGATGTTGCCTGTGCTATCCAGCCACAGCATGCAGAGGAGGTGGTGGGCTGGCTTACTAAACCATCCTCATCCTCCGTCACCCAAGCAGAGACAAGTGCACAGTCCACTGTAGCTGCCAGAGTGGCTTATTCTGCCTTCTTGTCCAAAGCTACTGAACACAACGTCAGCCACTTTCTCCTTGATGATGCACAGCCATCAGTTGATTCAGATGTTGGTTCTGAGGTTGAGGAAGGTAGGAACATGAGCCTACAGAGAAGGGAGAACACTAGTAAACAACAAATTGGCAGTTATGTTGGCAGTTAATTGTCTCCAGTGATAATGAGGATGGAGGGAATGATGATGATGAGGTCATTGATGTGACTTGGGTGCCGGATAGAGCAGAGGAGGAAAGTGAGGATGAGCCACAACCTCAAAGAGGCAGCTGTGACAGTGGCGGGTATCAGACCCCTGGCCTTCTCATTCAACTTGTGACCAAAGACCAAGCAATCTCACGCCCTGCCGTCACTTGCGTAACAATGCAACTCTCAGCTGCACCCGGCACACAGATTGTCCAGCTTGCGGGACCACAATTTAGATACCAGCAGACTGAGAGCGATTGTCACCGGGCTAATTAAACAATTAACCCTTTCTCTGCCACCACCGCTACGTTTGAATGAGCCCAGCGGATGCTCGTAATTTTAGAAATACCAATTATGACTTTAGAATAATCATCTGTAATACACACTGTCACCTCAGACAGGAATCTTCAGGGGATTTATTCTATACAGTAGCGCTCCTCCAAGAGGCAGGTTCTTTGGTTAGCTTGCGTTAAGAGCTTAGAGACAAAGTTAACACTTTTCAAAATAAGGTTTAATTATAAAAAGGTTAAAATTGGTGCAAATAAAACTATTTACAGAAAAATGGGTTACAAAGAAATAGAGACACAATACAGACATTTTTCGAAGAATAGATAAGAATTAGAAATGAAATACTTGCGTTCAAAAGTCCCAAGTGTATCTTAGTTTCAGAAGCTGAACAGGTGTGATCGGTTCCTCTCTTAAGCAATGTTATTGCTTGGATGGTAGAATGAGAACTCAGAGCTCCATCAGCTCTCTCTTTTTCTCTGACCCCCCAGGGGGTGTCACCAGAAGTACTTGACCAATAAACACTGGGGCCATGGGCGGCCCTGGAGGCTCACAAAATGCTAAGACACCTCCCGCTTAGACAGATTACTAACAGAATTCATATCTCAAAATATGTAATGGTTACATTCTTGAAACTAATATTTTATGGTACGGCATAGAATTTATGATCCACAGACACTAAACACGGGTTATCTCGGAATAACCTCTGACCTGTAAGGCATCTGATCGCTAGCTTGTCTTCCCTAGGAACAAATGTAATCATGTTTGATCTTAATTCAATCGGTATTTTATCTGGCATTCAAATATATACTTTTTGTTAATGTGTCATGTTCGGGTAAAAAGTTATGAATTTGTGTGTAACTGTGGTCATTTTCCTAATGACCAATTTTCTGTGGAATTCCATACAGCCTGTTGTGGACATCTGCTCTCAGATAAGGTTTTACAACTTGGCCTGCCAGGATGTGTTAAGATAACCGCTCTGTTTGAAGCTTGCATACTAATGTTCAGTGACCCAGGGAGTTAATTAACACGAGGGGGTTAGGTGACAGGCTGTGTGAGAGAGATTTCTTTGTAACGGTCATGGCAGAACTCTCTCACACAAATTGGTGGCCTGACAAGATGGTTGCTTGCGACAGCTTTAAACAAAATGGCTGCCTAACAAACTGGGGTCCCAACGCACGATACCATTACAGCAGCCATCATGGAAGAGTACAGAGCAGCCACCCTATTTCACCAGATTTTGGAGCTGTCATCTCTCGGCCCACTTCCCACAGCTGTTTGGGCCTTTTTTTAGCACATGTGCAGCTGATCGTGCTGTTGCAATTTGGAAAGTTTGCCTCAAGCACATCAAGCATGGCAAAAGCACCAGCCATTTAGGTACCACATGCTTGACAAGGCATTTACCTTCCCACCACTCAGCTCATTGGCAAGAGCACATGAAAGCCACACAAAAGGGACACAATTCTGTTCCTCCTTACTCCTCACCTTTCGGGCCTACCCCCGTTCTACCTCATGACCTCTGAGCAGCCTCCACTGACAGGGATGATGGTATAGCGCAGGTTGTCCCAGGTCCTTGCAGACTATAGCAGGAAAATTTCTCTGCCACATCTGCTGCAGCAAAAAAAAAATACAGTCACTGCCACCCACATGCCCAGGGTCTAAATTCAAGTTTGTCAAAGCTCCCAGCTTTAAAACTCCTGCCTTTCCGTATGGTGGATTCTGACCCTTCCGTGATTTTGCAGAATGTAGTGTACCACAATGGCAGGTTCCCAGTGACATTTGTGACAATGGTAGAGAGCTCAAGTCATTCCAGCTCTCTACCATCACATGGAAGGCAATGTTGTGGCATCTTTGGGCAAGGCAGTCAGCTGCAAGATCCACATTACTGCTGACACGTGGTCCAGCAATCATGGTCAGGGACGATAAACTTCATTCACAGCACACTGGGTAACTCTGCTTGCAACTCGGAAGGGGGCAGGACAGAGCTCGGTGCTGCAGCTTGTTGTGCCGCCACGTCTCCAAACAGCTAGTGGTGATGATGCAAGATTTGTCACCTCCACCCCCTCCGCCTCCTTCTCCTCCATGCCCTCCTCTGCTGAATTGTCCTATGAACCACAATTACACTCTAAGCAATCAAGGGGATAATTCATGAGTCAAGCTAAAAGGTGCCATGCAGTGCTTCAGCTGGTCTGTCTAGGGGACAGGAGCCATACCAGTGCAGAGATTCTGCAGCTCTGCATGGGCAGGCCCAGAAGTGGTTCGCACCATGCCAGCTGGAGCCATGAATGGTGGTGTGCGATAATGGCACAAACCCTCTTGTCTGCCCATAGACAGGGAAAGTTAACACACGTGCCATGCCTGGCACATGTCCTCAATTTGGTAATGCAGTGTTTCTTAAATAGGTACCTTGGAAGATCTGCTAAAGCATTTCAGAAGAGCCTGTAACATTTTCAAGCGGTCATACACAACCAGTGCTTAGTTGGCTGAAGTTCAGCGAGAATTTAACCTGCCCGTAAACCGCCTGATTTGTGACATGCCCACTAGGTGGAACTCGACTTTGGCAATGCTGCAGCGGCTGCACATGCAGCAGAGGGCTGTCAGTAAGTACCCCAGTGGTTACTGACAAAGGATGCATACACTGTACTGTAACTATTTGAGGAGGCCACAAGGATACCCTGACAATGCACGCATCAGTGACACAATCCCTGTTGGGTTTCTCCTGGAGCAGACTCTTGGCATTATGAACAGGGCACTCAAGACAGAGCAGCAGGAGGAGGAGGAGGACTTACTTTCTTCTCAAGGCCCGCTTTATGCATACATCATTCTTGCCAATTCACAGAACACACAAGAAGAGGGGGAGAAGGTGGATGAGGAGGAGGAGGATTCTGGCAGTTTTGGAGGCATTGAAGCAGAGCAAGACATACGTCAACCATTAACTGATGGTTTTTCATCCCCAGATCCCTTAGAAGTAGTACGTGGCTGGGAGGAGGCAGTTTCAGATATTGTAGTCCTCAGTGACCCAGAGGAGTCTGCTTCTCATGCCTCCCTTATGGCTCCCTCATTCTTCAAAGCCTGCAAAAGAACCCGAGAAAACGTAGCATCAAGGAGAAGTATTACTATTGGTTGGCAACCCTCCTTGACCACTGTTACAGGGGGAAAGTCTCAGGACTCATCCCATCCACACAGAGGGAGCAGAAGATACAATCTCTTGAGGACACCTTAAAGAGGAGTTTATGTAATGCCTTTCCCGTCTCTGGTAGGCTACAGTCTGGTAGAAAACATAGTTTTGAGGCTTCTGTTGGTATAGAGAGGTGGAGAAGGGGGCCGCCTCAGTGACGCATTTCAAATTTTTTTATGTCCTCTGCTCCCAGGGCTGTCAGCTTCCACATCCCATCGGCAGCGTCTTTATCATGTGGTGGGAGATTATCTAGGGGCAAAAATATACACGGAGAGCTTTCAAGTTGATGATCCATTGGGTTACTGGGTCATGAGAATAGACCACTGGCCAGAACATGCCCAGTATGCAATTGAGCTGCTGGGCTGCACTGCATCCAGTGTGCTTTTTGAACAGGCATTCAGTGCTGCTGGAGGTTTTGTGACATATACGAAACAGACTCCCTGGACCGGCTTACATTTATCAAAATTATTCAGTCCGGGATTAGCAGCAGCTATTAGGCCTCTGATGCCGATGTCACTGATTAGGTGCTTTCTGGATCTGGAATATCTGAAAGACTGTCTAGGTTGCCTAGCTTTGTAGGTGTTGATTTCATCTGGAAGAATTTTTTTGGTGTATGTTTCATGGGCACAATTAACACCTAAGGACCAATTTTTCTGCACCTGTTTGACAGGTATATATCATTTTTAATTTTTGACAGCAAGGCCATTTCTTGCTTTCATCAAGAGTAGAGTTGAGCGGACACCTAGATGTCCGTGTTCGACGGGTTCGGCCGAACTTTAAAAAAAAGTCCGGGTCCGTGGCCCGGACTTCTACCGAACTTTTCCCGGACACCGAACCCCATTGAAGTCAATGGGGACCCGAACTTTAAGGCACTAAAATGGCTCTAAAACACCAATGGAAAGGGCTAGATTGCTGCAAATGGCAGCAAAACATAGTTAAGAGCATGGCAAGTGCTCTGCAAACAAATGTGGATAGGGAAATAACTTAAAACAACAAAAAAAACAGAAAAATAAAACAATGTTCTTCATCTCTGAAGGACGAGGCCCATATGGAGTAGGAGGGAGGTTGAGGTGGTGGTGGATGTGGCGGTGTCATAGGCGTGCGCACAGGGTGTGCCTGGTGTACCTGGGCACACCCTAATCACCTAGGGCACATAGCATTATCGCTCTGTTTGCCAGTGAGGAGATGGGAAAGATCTCCCTCGCACCTGCTCTGCTCTATTTCTCTTTGCCAGCAGGGAGAGTAATGTATCGGGGCCATGTACATGTAGGCAAACACATGCATGTGTATTTCAACTTTGGGGTGCACACCCTAATGCAATAGGCTGCGCACACCTATGGGCGGTGTAGGTGGAAGCGGCGGTGGAGGAGGACCAGGGCCGGATTAAGAGCATCATGGTCTTGGTGCTGAGGATTTTGAAGGGCCTTAAGGGCCGTGCCTTGGCATGCACCCAGAGGAGGAAGGGTGCAGCCATGCATGCCTAATTCAACATGGGATGCTGTCTCTGAAGCCCATAAACACATCCATGCATCGGCAACTGTCCCTCCTTGTCCGGCCTTCGCGCTGTGTGGGGAGGTTCTGAGGGTGCTGCCTGGGGAAGCGAGCATAGAAGCCAGACTTCTGTGTTTACAAGTGACAGAAGAGCGGTCACAGTGAATATGGCCAACCCGGGGCCTATATAAAAGGTAGGGGCCTGCATGGAGCTGCAGCTCCAATAGCCCCTACGTTAATCTGGCCCTGAGGAGGAGGACGAGGTAGCCAACACTGCTTCTTTTCACAAATTTTAAATGAGGGTACACCCCAAAAGAGTGAGAAAGAGCAAAAATGGAACAATGGCTGGGTAAGGTCGGTATCCATTGCTATTCTGCAAAAGGTACGGAAAAGTCCCGTGGGATCCATGCCTGGTTCATTTTAATGAACGTGAGCTTGTCCACATTGTCTCTGGACAGGCGGCTGCGCTTGTCTGTTATAACACCCCCAGCCGTGCTAAATACCCGTTCAGATAATACACTGGCTGCAGGGCACGCCAGCACCTCCAAGGCGTAAAGGGCAAGCTCAGGCCATGTGCCCAATTTGGAGACCCAGAAGTTGAAGGGGGCAGACCCCTCATATACTACATGTAGGCGTGTGCACACATACTGCTCCACCATGTTGGTAAAATGCTGCCTCCTGCTAAGACGTTCCATCTGAGCTGCTGGTGCTGCTGTTTGTTGTGGCGTGCTGACAAAGCTTTTCCACATTTCGGCCATGCTAACCCTGCCTTCTGAGGTGCTGGCGGTGCCCTGGTTGAGTTGGCGACCTCCTCCTCCTCCTCCTCTGCCTTGTGCTTCCACTGTGGCCCCGCTGTCAGATGGGAATGCCAGCAGCATCGCGTCTACCAGCGTGCGCTTGTACTCGCGCATCTTGCGATCGCGCTCCAGTGAGTGAATTAAGGACGGTACGTTGTCCTTGTAACGGGGATCCAGCAGCGTGGCCACCCAGTAATCAGCACAAGTTAGAATGTGGGCAACTCGGCGGTCATTGTGGAGACACTGCAGCATGTAATCGCTCATGTGTGCCAGGCTGCCCAGAGGCGACGAAAGGCTGTCCTCTGTGGGAGGTGTATCGTCCGTGTCCTCTGTATCCCCCCAGCCACGCACCAGTGATGGCCATGAGCTGGCCTGGGTGCCTCCCTGCTGTGAACATGGTTCCATCTCCTCCTCCAGCTCCTCCTCCTCCTCATCCTCCTCATCCTCCAGAACTGTGCCCCTGCTGGACAATTGCGTCCCTGGCGTTTGCGTGTGCAGGAACCCACCCTCGGAGCCCCTTGCGAATGACTGCCCTGAAAGCCTTGGAAATGTTACCTCTTCATCCTCCTCCTCCTCCTCATCCTGTGCCACATCCTCTTCCATCATCGCCCGAATTGTTTTTTCAAGGAGGCATAGAAGTGGGATAGTTAAGCTGAGAACGGCGTCATTGCCACTGGCCATGTTGGTGGAGTACTCAAAACAGCGCAACAAGGCACACAGGTCTCGCATGGAGGCCCAGTTATTGGTGGTGAAGTGGTGCTGTTCCGCAGAGCGACTCACGCGTGCGTGCTGCAGCTGAAACTCCACTATGGCCTGCTGCTGCTCGCACAGTCTTTCCAGCATGTGCAAGGTGGAGTTCCACCTTGTGGGCACGTCACATATGAGGCGGTGAGCGGGAAGGCCGAAGTTACGCTGCAGCGCTGCCAGGCGAGCAGCAGCAGGGTGAGAACGCCGAAAGTGCGCACAAACGGCCCGCACTTTCTGCAGCAGCTCTGATATATCGGTGTAGTTTTTAAGGAACATCTGCACCACCAAATTCAGCACATGCGCCAGGCAAGGGATGTGCGTCAAACCGGCTAGGCCCAGAGCTGCTATGAGATTTCTCCCGTTATCGCACACCACCAGGCCGGGCTTGAGGCTCGCTGGCAGCAACCACTCATTTGTCTGCTGTTCCATGCTCCTCCACAACTCCTGCGCGGTGTGTGGTTTGTCCCCCAAACAGGCAAGTTGTAAAACTGCCTGCTGTCGTTTACCCCTGGCCGTGCTGAAGTTGGTGGTGAAGGTGTTACGCTGTCCGGATGAGGAGGCGGTAGAGGATGAGGAAGCGGAGTAGGAGGAGTTAGGAACAGGAGGCAAACTGAAGCGCCCTGCAATCCTCGGTGGTGGAAGGACATGCGCCAAATTGCTATCCGCCTCAGGCCCATCCGCCACTGCATTTACCCAGTGTGCCGTTAGGGAGATATAACGCCCCTGACCGTGCTTACTGGTCCACGTATCGGTAGTTAGGTGGACCTTGGCACAGATGGCGTTGCGCAGTGCACACCTGATTTTTACCCCCACTTGGTTGTGCAGGGAAGGGATGGCTTGCCTGGAAAAGTAGTGGCGGCTGGGCACGACGTACTGTGGGACAGCCACCGACATAAGGTTTTTAAAACTGTGCGTCTCCACCAGACGGAATGACAGCATTTCAAAGGCCAATAATTTTGAAATGCTGGCATTCAGGGCCAGGGATCGCGGGTGGGTAGGGGGGTACTTCCTCTTCCTCTCAAGTGTTTGGGAGATGGAAATCTGAACGCTTCCACGGGACATTGTGGAGATGGTTGTTGGTGACCCAGGTGGTGGTGTTGCTGACAGATCGTCTGTTTGCGGGGTGGCAGGTGCCGGTATCACTACAGATGTGGCTGGAGCGGCCGAGACTGCAGCAGAAGAGGAAGCAGGAAGAGCCAGAGACGTTTCTTGGTTTTGAAGGTGTGTACTCCACTGCAGCTCGTGCTTTGCACTTAGATGCCTGATCATGCAGGTTGTGCTCAGGTTGAGAAGGTTTATGCCTCGCTTCAAGCTCTGATTTCACAGGGTGCAAACCACTCGTGTCCTGTCATCAGCACATTTTCTAAAGAACTTCCACGCTAGAGAACTCCTTTGAGCTGACTTTGGTGCGCTCGTTCCCTTGCTGCGTTGGGCAGTAGCGGGCGTAGTGTCTAGGGCACGGCCGCTCCGCTTCTGCACCCTGCTCCCTCTTCTGCTGTGCTGGTGGCTCTGTGCGACCACCGCCTCTTCCTCCAAACTACTCAGGTCACCTGCATGACGTTCATTCCATGTGGGGTCGAGGACCTCATCGTCCTCCACATCATCTTCCACCCAGTCTTCACCCCTGCCCTCCTTGTCGGTCTCCACAATGCTGAACGCCGCAGCAGTTGGCACCTGCGTTTCGTCATCATCGGAGACGTGCTGCGATGATCCTTGCATGTACTCATCTTGAGAAATAAGTGGTTGGGCATCGCTGCACTCAATCTCTTCCACTTCTGGGGCAGGGCTAGGTGGATGGCCCTGGGAAACCCTGCTGACAGAGTCATCAAAAAGAAGAAGAGACTGCTGTATGGCTTGGGGCTCAGACTGCTTGCCTGATTTGCAAGGGGGTGAGGTGAAAGACGGTTGGACATCGGCTGCAGGTGCCAACTGTGACCTTTCTGCAGTAGACTGGGTGGGAGACAATGTGAAGGAACTGGAGGAACTGTCAGCAGCAAACCAATCTACTATCGCCTCCACTTGTTCTGGCCTCATCACTTCTAGGGGCGTATGATGCCCTACCAAATACTGATGCAGGTTCTGTCGCCTAGTCACACTTGAGGAAGGTGTTTCACTTGTGCGTGTAGCTGGCACAGATCGACCACGTCCTCTCCTTGCAACAGGAGCTCTAGCAGCAGCACCACCACGACCCAGGCCACGGCCCCTATTTGACACTCTCCTCATATTTCTGAAATTTAAGATCTTGCCCTAGAAAGGTCTTTATTGAATAGCGGAACAAAAGAACAACAGTATCGCACGGGTGTATCTCACAGTCAAATATGCAAACTATGCCGCAATTTAATGTTTTTTACACCAAAAGGGTGTGTATTGAATAGCGGAATAGGATAAAAAACTGTGTATCTCACACGTACAAACACAGACTAGGCCCGATTAAATTTTTTCCTACCCTAAAGGGAGGATGAGGAAGAGGAGTATGGAACAGGCAGCACCCTCAAATCTTCAGAAGTATGAGATGAACCCCAAAAACTTGGAAAGGTGGATCTCACACGTACCGACACAGACTATTCCGCAATTTAATTGAGCCACAAAGGTTTTTATTGAATAGCGGAATAGGAAATATGATCAAAAAAAAGTGTATGTTTTTCACACGTACAGAAGCACACTAGGCCCCAATTACTATTGTTTGTACACCTAAAAGGATGGATGAGGAGGAGGAGGAGGAGGAGTATAGAACAGGCAGCACCCTCAAAGCTTCAGAAGTATGAGATGAACCCCAAAAACTTGGAAAGGTGGATCTCACACGTACCTACACAGACTATTCCACAATTTAATTGAGCCCCAAAGGTTTTTATTGAATAGCGGAATAGGAAATATGATCAAAAAAAAGTGTATGTTTTTCACACGTACAGAAGCACACTAGGCCCCAATTACTATTGTTTGTACACCTAAAAGGATGGATGAGGAAGAGGAGGAGGAGGAGTATAGAACAGGCAGCACCCTTAAAGCTTCAGAAGTATGAGATGAACCCCAAAAACTTGGAAAGGTGGATCTCACACGTACCGACACAGACTATTCCGCAATTTAATTGAGCCCCAAAGGTTTTTATTGAATAGCGGAATAGGAAATATGATCAAAAAAAAGTGTATGTTTTTCACACGTACAGAAGCACACTAGGCCCCAATTACTATTGTTTGTACACCTAAAAGGATGGATGAGGAGGAGGAGGAGGAGGAGTATAGAACAGGCAGCACCCTCAAAGCTTCAGAAGTATGAGATGAACCCCAAAAACTTGGAAAGGTGGATCTCACACGTACCGACACAGACTATTCCGCAATTTAATTGAGCCCCAAAGGTTTTTATTGAATAGCGGAATAGGAAATATGATCAAAAAAAAGTGTATGTTTTTCACACGTACAGAAGCACACTAGGCCCCAATTACTATTGTTTGTACACCTAAAAGGATGGATGAGGAAGAGGAGGAGGAGGAGTATAGAACAGGCAGCACCCTCAAAGCTTCAGAAGTATGAGATGAACCCCAAAAACTTGGAAAGGTGGTTCTCACACGTACCGACACAGACTATTCCGCAATTTAATTGAGCCCCAAAGGTTTTTATTGAATAACGGAATAGGAAATATGATCAAAAAAAGTGTATGTTTTTCACACGTACAGAAGCACACTAGGCCCCAATTACTATTGTTTGTACACCTAAAAGGATGGATGAGGAGGAGGAGGAGGAGTATAGAACAGGCAGCACCCTCAAAGCTTCAGAAGTATGAGATTGTGTTCACTGTACCCCACAAAGATTGTGTTCACTGTACCCCACAAAGATTGTGTTCACTGTACCCCACAAAGGTTTTGTTCACTGCACCCCACAAAGATTGTGTTCACTGTACCCCACAAAGGTTTTGTTCACTGCACCCCACAAAGATTGTGTTCACTGTACCCCACAAAGATTGTGTTCACTGCACCCCAAAAGGATTGTCTTCTCTGCACCCCACAAAGATTGTGTTCACTGTACCCCACAAAGGTTTTGTTCACTGTACCCCACAAAGATTGTGTTCACTGCACTCCAAAAGGATTGTCTTCACTGCACCCCACAAAGATTGTGTTCACTGTACCCCACAAAAGTTTTGTTCACTGCACCCCTCAAAGATTGTGTTCACTGTACCCCACAAAGGTTTTGTTCACTGCACCCCACAAAGATTGTGTTCACTGTACCCCCCAAAGATTTTGTTCACTGCACCCCACAAGGATTGTCTTCACTGCCCCCCACAAGGATTGTCTTCACTGCACCCCACAAAGATTGTGTTCACTGTACCCCACAAAGATTTTGTTCACTGCACCCCACAAAGATTGTGTTCACTGTACCCCACAAAGATTTTGTTCACTGCACTCCAAAAGGATTGTCTTCACTGCACCCCACAAAGATTGTGTTCACTGTACCCCACAAAGGTTTTGTTCACTGCACCCCACAAAGATTGTGTTCACTGTACCCCACAAAGGTTTTGTTCACTGCACCCCACAAAGATTGTGTTCACTGTACCCCACAAAGATTGTGTTCACTGTACCCCACAAAGGTTTTGTTCACTGCACCCCACAAAGATTGTGTTCACTGTACCCCACAAAGGTTGTGTTCACTGCACCCCACAAAGGTTTTGTTCACTGCACCCCACAAAGATTGTGTTCACTGCACCCCACAAAGATTGTGTTCACTGTACCCCACAAAGGTTTTGTTCACTGCACCCCACAAAGATTGTGTTCACTGTACCCCACAAAGATTGTGTTCACTGTACCCCACAAAGGTTTTGTTCACTGCACCCCACAAAGATTGTGTTCACTGTACCCCACAAAGGTTGTGTTCACTGCACCCCACAAACATTTTGTTCACTGCACCCCACAAAGATTGTGTTCACTGCACCCCACAAAGATTGTGTTCACTGTACCCCACAAACGTTTTGTTCACTGCACCCCACAAAGATTGTGTTCACTGTACCCCACAAAGATTGTGTTCACTGCACTCCAAAAGGATTGTCTTCACTGCACCCCACAAAGATTGTGTTCACTGTACCCCACAAAGGTTTTGTTCACTGCACCCCACAAAGATTGTGTTCACTGTACCCCACAAAGGTTTTGTTCACTGCACCCCACAAAGATTGTGTTCACTGTACCCCCCAAAGATTTTGTTCACTGCACCCCACAAGGATTGTCTTCACTGCACCCCACAAAGATTGTGTTCACTGCACCCCACAAAGGTTTTGTTCACTGCACCCCACAAAGATTGTGTTCACTGTACCCCCCCAAAGATTTTGTTCACTGCACCCCACAAGGATTGTCTTCTCTGCACCCCACAAAGATTGTGTTCACTGTACCCCCCAAAGATTTTGTTCACTGCACCCCACAAGGATTGTCTTCACTGCACCCCACAAGGTTTGTCTTCACTGCACCCCACAAAGATTGTGTTCACTGTACCCCCACAAAGGTTTTGTTCACTGCACCCCACAAAGATTTTGTTCACTGCACTCCAAAAGGATTGTGTTCACTGCACCCCAAAAAGATTGTGTTCACTGCAGCCCACACACAGAAAAATGGATGTGGATCACTGACACCTGCCCCTATCCCACACCACACAGCAATATCGATTGTAGTTTGTAGAACACACTTTCCCTAAAATTCAGCAGACTCTGTCCCTAACAGGATTGAGAAGAGATCGTAGATCAGGAGAACTAAGTGCAGACCCCACCCCACACAGCAATATCGATTGTAGTTTGTAGAACACACTGACCCTATAATTCAGCAGACTCTATCCCTAAAATGCCTACAACTCGCCCTGCCTAAACACTCCGACCTGTCCCTCAATTCTATCCGGACACAAATGGTTTTTTCCTGCCTATCTTTCCCTAATCAGCAGCCAGCACGTTGATGTGTGCTCTGTCCCTGATCTAAGCAGCATAATGACACCGCTGCGGCTGCCTCGAACTTATAAAGACTTGGTCACATGCTTCAGACGGCCAATCACAGCTACTGAGACATTTGCAGGCATGGCTGGGATGGCTTAAGGCACACCAGTTAAACGATTGTTGATTGGCTG
The DNA here is from genome assembly GCF_965119305.1 of Pelophylax lessonae. Classification (NCBI taxonomy): domain Eukaryota; kingdom Metazoa; phylum Chordata; class Amphibia; order Anura; family Ranidae; genus Pelophylax; species Pelophylax lessonae. Next base: position 182,601,321 of record NC_138770.1, read on the forward strand.
TTGAAAGCCCGCCATGAAAAGAGCGCCAAAGCATGCAAAACCCGGAAATAAAACGACCGAACACGGATTTTTACCCGAATATACAGTAAAGTGTCCGTGTTCGTGTTCGGGTAACAAAAATCCAATTATTCGGTACGAACACGAATAATACAGTCCGTGTTCGCTCAACACTAATCAAGAGTACCTCTATAGGCTTATGAGTAGGGATGATCGAACTTTTCAAAAGTTCGGTTCGACCAGAACACCAGAACTTCCAGAAAGTTCGGCCCGAATTTCAGAACCCCATTGAAATCAATGGGACCCGAACTTCGGTAATCAAAAAACCCCATTTTGAAACCCTAAAACCCAATAAATGCCCCTAAAAAGTGTCTAGGGTTCTGGGTCATGCCCCAGAGACTATTAATCACACAAAAAAACTTCTTAAAAATTGTCATTTTTGATAGAGAGCCAATTATTGAAAAAATTCTTGAAAAAAAAAAAGAGATTTCTTTGGATTTAGTGTCTGGGGGGGTCTAAAAAGTGTACCTGTGAAGTTTCAGCTCTGTAGCATGTCCAGAACCAGAAAAAAAAGATTGTTTCTATTAGGTCACTTATAGAACAGGGATATGGCTCTGCTATTTTCACACCTTGCCGGTTTTGTAGCAAGCGTTTTTTTGGGCATTTTTTGGGGGTTATTGGAGGCAGGCATAACATCAGAACTTCTGTGTAGGGGTATATATACACACACACTTATATGTATATATACACATGTATAGGTGTGAAAGTAGCAGAACACTATGCTTGCGCTAATGAAATAATTAACATCCATATGGCTTCTCTCCTTTCACACCTATATATGTGTATGTGTATATTTACATATAAGTGTGTGTGTATATATACCCCTATACAGAAGTTCAGATGTTTTGCCTGCCTCCAAAGACCCACAAAAATGCCCAAAAAAAACACCTGCAATAACACACCTGGGCGTTTTTTTGGCGCAGGCGTTTTTTTGGGCATTTTTTGTGGGTCTTTGGAGACAGGCAAAACATCTGAACTTCTGTATAGGGGTATATATATATACACACACACTTATATGTATTATACACATACACACATATAGGTGTGATAGGAGCGGAGCCATATGTCTGTTAATTATTTCATTAGCGCAAGCATAGTGTTCTGCTCTTTTCACACCTATATATGTGTAGGTGTATATATACATACATGTGTGTGTGTATATATACCCCTATACACAAATTCAGATGTCATGCCTGACTCCAAACATGTCCTCAAAAAAGCCCAATAAACGCCTGCAGTAAAAAGCAGGCTGACCAGCGAGAAGCCATATCGCTGTTCTGTAAGTCACCTGATACAAACGATCTTTTCTCTATAGCGGTTACCCTGAAATGGAAGGGTTTGGTCACCCTGCCATAGCAGTCAGCGTCAGTTCACCCTACCCTACACTACGGTCACCCTGGCACTTAACACTTTCCCTACAGAAACTAGATTTTTGAAGCTAACTATAGTGGAAAATAGCACCCTAACTACACTAGATATCCCTTTCCTCACACTAATAATTGCTAAATGACACTTTTGAAGCAGAAGTAACAGAACTGATTCCACTCTCTCCCACATCCCTGTATTAAAATGCTAGGAATTTGGCGGGGCTATCTTATATACTGGGGGACGTATTCACTAATGATTGGCCTCTGGACCCCCTAGTCACTCCAATCACATTCCTAGCATTCTCCTGCCCCCTCAATTGGCTTTTACTAATGGTTCTGGTCCAATCATGGGCTTTTAAAGCCCATTTCCTGTCCCATTGCATTTTGGTAAGTTCTGGTTGCCGAATTCCGAACTATTTCAGCAAAAAGTTCTAAATTCGTCCGAACCTCGAACAGTTAATGTTCGGGTCGAACCGATGGTCGACCCGAACCGCTCGATCATCCCTACTTACGAGTCACTGTTGGCAGGGGGGAACTGAGCTACTGAGAAAAGCTACAAAATAAATAACACACCACCGTGTTAGACATTTAGAGCTTAACCAGCTATGGACTGGAAGGATTTGCTCTCCTTAATGACCAAGCCATGTTTTGCGATTTGGCACTGTATTACTTTAATGGACAATTGCGCGGTCGTGCAACACTGTACCTAAATAAAATTGATGTCCATTTTTTCCCACTAATAGAGCTTTCTCTTGGTGGTATTTGATCACCTGTGCAATTTTTTATTTTTTGCGCTATAAACAAAAAAAAAGCGACAATTCTAAAAAAAAAAACAATGTTTTTCACTTTCTGCTATATAACATTCCCCAAAAAAAATTTTAAAATCTATTTTTTCATCCTTTTAGGCCAATTTGTATTCTGCTACATATTTTTGGTAAAAAAAATTGCAATAAGCGTATTATTCTGATGATATTTTTGGTTTGCACAAAAGTTATTGTGTCTACAAACTAGGGGAAAGATTTATGTCATTTTTATTTTTTATTTTCTTTTTACTAGTAATGGCAGCGATCTGCGATTTTTAGCGGGACTGCTACATTGCGGCGGATCACACCCCTGACTTAAATTTTTGACACTTTTGGAAGGACCAGTGACATTACTATAGTAATCAGTGCTAAAAATATGCAATTACTGTAATAATGACACTGGCAGGGAAGGGGTTAACCTAGGGGTGGTCAAAGGGTTGAATGTGTGACTAGGGGAGTGTTTACTAACTATGGGGGGATGGACTTGTGAAATTATCATAGAGACCTGGGATCCTATATAAAATATATAGAAAATATATAACTATATAGTTAATTTCAGAGAGAACAACGGTCGGCTGTGTTTACAACATGTTGGCATTCATGGTTCCTTCAATGAACTGTAGTTCCCCAGTGACGGCAGCACTTATACAGCCCAAGACCATGACACTCCCACCACCATGCTTGACTGTAGGCAAGACCAACTTGTCTTTTTACTCCTCACCTTGTGGCCGCCACACACACTTGACGCCATCTGAACCAAATAAGTTTATTTTGGTCTCATCAGACCACAGGGCATTATTCCAGTAATCCTTGTCCTTAGTCTGCTTGTCTTCAGCAAACTGTTTGGGGGCTTTCTTTTGCATCATCGTTAGAAGAGGCTTCCTTCTGGAATGACAGCCATACAGACCAATTTGATGCAGTGTGCGGCGTATGGTCTGAGCACTGATAGGTTACCTCCTCCCCTTCAACCTCTGCAGCAATGCTGGTAACACTCATATGTCTATTTCCCAAGGACAACCTCTGGATATGATGCTGAGCACGTGCACTCAACTTCTTCAGCCGACCATGGCGAGGCCTGTTCTGAGTGGAACCTGTCCTGGTAAACCGCTGTATGGTCTTGACCACCATGCTGCAGCTCAGTTTCAGGGTCTTGGCAATCTTCTTATAGCCTAGGATATCTTTATGTAGAGCAACAATTCTTTTTTTCAGATCCTCAGAAAGTTCTTTACCATGAGGTGCCATGTTGAACTTCCAGTGACCAGTATGAGAGAGTGAGAGAGATAACACCAAATTGAACACAACTGCTCCCTATTCACACCTGATACCTTGTAACACTAACGAGTCACATAAGGAGGGAAAATGGCCAATTGGGCCCAATTTGGACATATTCACTTAGGGGTGTACTCACTTTTGTTGTCAGCAGTTTAGACATTAATGGCTGTGTGTTGAGTTAATTTGAGTGGACAGCAAATTTACACTGTTATACAAGCTGTACATTTACGACTTTATATTGTAACAAAGTGTCATTTCTTCAGTGTTGTCATATGAAAAGGTATAATAAAATATTTACAAAAATGTAAGGGGTGTATTCACTTTTGTGAGATACTGTATATAAGATATAGGATCCCAACTAGTAGAACTGATGCTGTGTTCCAGTCCATATAAAGTACCTGCCAGTGTAGGAGATCTCCTTAGCACTGGTGAAGGCATCCTGCAGAGTTCACTCACATACAGCATCAGTCTCTCTCCAGGAAACTACTGAATAATCAGACAGAAAATGGCCCGATACAGACTGCATACAGAGGAGAATTCATATTCCACGAGCTATAACATCTCATTTCTACAGCTGGCCACTGAGCCATGGCAGACATGAACTGCTTGGATTGCATAATGTAATTTCCCAGGCTTCAGTATTTCATACTGGCTTTCATAATGTACTGAGAACAGTGGCTAGAATACCAGCTAGTGGGAGTTACCCTTGTAAAGGATCAGTGTACATGAAACAGGCAGATCTCATACTCAATTAGAAAATAAAACATTAGCTATGACAGAGTTAAACTATTGGCAGCCACCTCACTTCATCTACTGATTATCTGTGTTCTAAAGACACTCGCACCTGTATGGCTCATCTCTGTCTGGTGGTGAAATAGTAAGGATGCTTACAATTTTTGATAAACTGACCAAAGCAGATAAAATAATAACGCATAATTTTCTATGCTAGGAACACTAGGGAAGAAGGTTTGGCAATTAGAGTGCAGCCTGTGCCTGAGAACAAGGCCGACTGAAGACCAACTAAACCATAGCTGTGGTGGTAACAGCCCACACAGAGGACTCTAATTGTGGACATACACACTTCAAAAATGTATAACCAAATCATCTCAGTGCTGCCGACTTGATGCAATATTCCACCCTGGCTAATCAACTCAGTTTAATCAAATCAAATCTAAATTGAGTCTAAATCAATTGGAAGGGAATTTATGGCTATTCAATCAGTTTTCAAGTTGGCTGTATGGATAGAATTACACATCAAAGTGTGTATGCCCACCATAAGACTCTTGTAAAATGCAAAGGAAGTCTGAGTACTTGGCTCTGGGATGAGATACTGTGTGATAACAGCTTGAACAAGTGAGATCTACTATTTTTGTTTATCCGAACGCAAGGTTAATTTCCTGCTACCGTAGAAAAGTAACATAAGACGTCCTGGCAATTCATTTATCTTGATATTCTTAAAAACAGAAACTGTTTTTATGCTATAAACGGATGTATAAATTGTAGATCCCCATTACAGAATTTATCTAAATACACCAGAAGCTTGCATGCAAAGTATGTATGGGTATGAGTGTATGCTGTGTATAGTTTGCAAAAACATCTGTCATTAGATCAATATGGTTATAAAAGCAGGGACAGTACATGAAATTGTCATTTTGACAGACAGGTCCTGCTTTGTTTTGCAAGAAGGTCAAGACAGTTTCATGTTTCATGTTTCATGTTGTAAACACATTGTTTTTATGTTTTTACAATGTATTTTGATACAGCTTGTAAATGCTTTGATCTACTCATTAAACTTAACCACTTAAGCCCCGGAAGATTTTACCCCCATTCCGACCAGGGGGTATTTTGCGATTCGGCACTGCGTGACTTTAACGGACAATTGCGCGGTCGTGCGACGCTGTACCTAAACGAATTTGGCGTCCTTTTTTTCCCACAAACAGAGCTTTCTTTTGGTGGTATTTGATCGCCTGTGCGATTTTTTGATCACGCGCTATAAACAAAAAAAGAGCGTCAATTTTGCAAAAATAACAATATTTTTCAAATTTTTTATATGAAATTCCCCCCAAAAAAAATGTAAAAATCAAAATTTTTTAACATTTTTGGCCAATTTGTTTTATGCTACCTATGTTTGGTAAAAAAAATCGCAAAAAGCGTATTTTGATTGGTTTGCGCAAAAGTTATCGCGTTTACTAACAAAGGGAAAGATTTTTGTCATTTTTGTTGTTTTTTTTTTAACGCGTAATGGCGGCGATCTGCGATTTTTTTTGCGGTACTGCGACATTGCGGCGGACAGATCGGACCCTTGACTGACATTTTTGACACTTTTGGGGTTACCAGTGACATTTCTACAGTAATCAGTGCTATATATATGCACTGTTACTGTAAAAATACACTGGTAGTGAAGGGGTTAACTTTATTTGGGAGGGAGGGGCTGTGTGTGTCCCTAGGGGCGTGCTTTCTACTGTGATTGGCTGTGGCTTCAGCTGTAAGGACACTGATCAACGGATCTACATAGTAGATCCATGTGATCAGTGTCTTTGCAGCGAGGAGAATGACAGGCAGCTTGTTTACACAAGCTGCCTGACATTCTCCCTCTCCCCCGCCGATCGCCGAGTGGCCGGCGGACATCGGGTCTGCTGGTCACACGCGCGGGGGGGTCCGTGACCACGCGGGAGCGGGAGCGCGCCTCCGGGGGCGCGCGCTCGCTCCCTAGACCCTCACAAGCAAGCAACGTAGCCCTACGTTAGTTTGCCTTTGAGGGGCTGACCGCCGACGTAGATAGTCGTGCGGCGGTCGGCAAGTGGTTAAGCCCCGGAAGATTTTACCCCCTTCCTGACCAGGGCCTATTTTGCGATTCGGCACTGCGTGACTTTAACGGACAATTGCGCGGTCCTGCGACATGGTACCTAAACAAATTTGGCATCCTTTTTTTCCCACAAGCAGAGCTTTCTTTTGGTGGTATTTGATCACCTGTGCAATTTTTTGAGCATGCGCTATAAACAAAAAAAGAGCGTCAATTTTGCAAAAATAACAATATTTTTCACATTTTTTTTATATGAAATTCCCCCCAAAAAAATGTAAAAATCAAAATTTTTTAACATTTTAGGCCAATTTTTTTTGTGTGAAGGGGGAGTTTTTTCTTTTGCGCACAAAATAAGTAGATGCTGCCACCGTCCCTGGGTAGATATAGAGGGGGTTTTTTGGTGCCTCAAACCAAAGAGAATGGGACTTTAAGGGCAAGTGGAAAGATAAAAAATATATAATAATAATAATAATAATAATACACGTATCTGAAGTATATGCAAAAAAATACAAAATAATGGTGGTGAAGAGAAAAAATTAAATAAAAAATACGAGTTTATTTGGGTCCTGTTTTCATGTATTTACAACATAATGGTGAACAATGTGCTTGGGGGAAGACCCAAGTGTGCAAGAAGTAAAAAGGTTGATTCAAAGAGAATCCGTGACATTAGTGCAATGGTGACATAATATAAGGATTTTTTGGCTGTTTTCCAAAAGGGTGTTAATGGGACATTGGTCCCCCAAAAAATCCTGGTTTTGCTGACGCGTTTCGGCTCTATCATGGGCCTTTTTCAAAGCGTTAGGTCACTCTGTTCCTTAATCTATAAAGATAGTATATATGATTGTTTAGGTCCATTTTGATCATCAAATTTTATATAATTCAAAAAATTAAATGTTTTGTACATACATGAGTGCAGCCACCAGTTTCTGCGCCGGGCTCCCTTATTTTTGTTGCAGTCACAGCGGGAATCGTGTTTCTGCATATGGCCTGGAATGGTAATGGCAAGAAAGGGGCTGGTTGTAGTGATAGATATTTGAACACAGTATATCAAAGGTAACGACAGATGTGACCACTTACAGTTGTGTATACTGAAGGGGTTAAGGGAGGGGTTTTTCTCCACCGTGCGGGGTTGATCGGGTTTCCCTTTTTCCTTTTATGGGTTCTTGGTCTATTTTAATGTGGTATATATACAGACAGTGTCAGGTAATCTGTTTGTACCTTGTGACTGTAAGACAACTGTGCATATACTTTAACTTTAACTTTAAAGTGAGTTTTTTCTTATACAACTCTTTGTGTTTGTACATTGACAAGGAGTGACTTGGTGCCCGAAGTATATTTGAAGAAGGAGTTCCATGGGAACTTACGTTTAGTAGTGGTCTGATATGGAATGGTCCATCCGGCTGGTGCAGATCTCGTCTGTCCTCTTCCCTCTGCTCGAGAGAAGTGAGGACTGACAGTCGTTCCCCGGCCTTTTAAAGACCTCCGCGCATGCGCAATAGCTGCTGCACGCAGGAGGGCTTGTTATGGAGCGTGACGTGGCACCGGGTAGTGCGCCTGCGCTCAATGGATGCGCACGCAGGTTGCTGAGTTTGTAGTAAAGGGCGCTCAGGCCGCCAGCACGGGAAATGGGTCCCTCCTTCCCCGAAGGTGATTGGTGGGTCCCGAGTAGCCCCTACGTGGATACGTAGGGGCTACCCGTGCTGGGTGTGACTGCAAGAGCCAATAGGTGCCGGTCTGCAGGGCTGTTTGGCTGCAATTCATGCATGTGAAGTATCATTCTGTAAATAGTACAATGGTGGGGGTATTGGTATATCGATCGTATATTTAAATCATTTCAATGATGTTTTAAGGACATAATAGCACAAGGTAATAGAAAAAAGGAATAATATAATATAAGAAATCATGAAAATAAGAAATATTCTCTCAACAGCAGAAATATATTAATCCCACTCAGGGTATTGATGGATAGGGAGGGAGAAGTCCCCATATCTGGGCAGTCCAGAGTTATCCAGGGATCATGTTTAGAATGGGATCGGAGCCTAGTAAATCTGGGGAGGTTTTCTCACCTCCTATATGTGTAAGCAGGTTTTTGATGGTTCATATAAGGGTCCGTTGGTTTAAGAACGGAAATATGGAATGGTTGTGATATATGGAGGTGTGTGAATCTAGTGTGCTGGTTGCCATAGTCCATATTATTGTATTTGACTTTTAGAGGTAAGTTTCTCGCAACGAGATTGACATCCCCGATTGTTTCAAAGGTGTCAGTCCCTCTGTTTGGGCAGAAGGAGAGTCCTAAGGATAGTACTTCCCTTTCTGCTTTTGTTAAGGTGTAGGTGGACAAGTTTACAATCGTCAGTTCTTCATGGTCTATGGCTTCATCTTGTGTTATTTGTTCGATTGTTTCGTTTTCTGTTTTGTTCCTAAAAAAGGCCTCTGTGATTTAGGGTTTTCATCTCTGGGCTGTTGAGACCTGGTAAACATTTTCGGGTATTTTTTCGGGGCAGTCGCGCCTTCATCAGGGCCAACATTGGTTTCTGAGATATTGGGTTCTTCTGCATCTTGTGAGGATGGGTCATCATTATCTTCGGTTGGTTGTGGGTTCTCTGGGGGTTTATTTTGACCCCTGCGTTGGAAGAGTTGTTGTTCGGGTCCTGATGTGTATGCCGAGGAATCCGACGAGTATTGTTGACCAGTGTTCCAGGGTGTTCTGTAGGTGGTTCTCCTGGTCTGTCTATTGTTCGTCCATTTATAGGCACGGTTTTGTGAGAAGGCGTTCTTGTCTCTCCAATATTTCCGTTCTTTTTTCTTTAGTAATTCCTTGCTGAACTCTTCAATGTGTTCTTTGAGTTTCCTCTCTTGTTCACTGTATAATGATGCGTTTCTCAGGGGGTTAAGTTTCTCATATATCTGTTTGATTTCCACATCCAGGTTTTTTATTTGTCTCAGGTATTCAGTTTGAAGGAGGATCATAAGTTTTTTTGAACACTCCTTGAGGATTTCTTCCCATTCTTTCTTCATCGATGTCGTAAAGTTGTCCATTGTCGGGAATATCTGAATTCTGAGACCGACTGGGTTTATGTTTTCCGCCACGTATCTTTCAAAACTTTTTATGTGCCAAAATAAGGCTGACTTACGTTCTAGTTGTCTTTTTAGTGTGCTAAATAAAGCCAGAACATCCGATTCCTGCTGCTCATGACCCTGGAAACTCTTCTGGATGTCCAGCATCAGGTTGTTCCATCCGTCTCCAATCAGGTTCCCTGTGGGTGGGTCCTCCGTTTCTGGAGCACTCATTGTGAAGTGAGAGACAGTGGGCTCTGTAATCTTCTGGGTTACCTCTTTCCCTTGGGACTCCTAGTCAGACCAAGGGTGGTAATACTCCCTAATTCCAGAGCTCTTATTCTTGTAGTGGGGGGTAGGGTCCTGCTGTATGACCCTAATGAATACTATTTAGTAATAGATAAGTAATGTGAAAGCAAAAGAAAAGGAGGCAGTGGATGTGTTATCCATCCGAATAATTGGGTGAAGGGGGAGTTTTTTCTTTTGCGCACAAAATAAATAGATGCTGCCACCGTCCCTGGGTAGATATAGAGGGGGTTTTTTGGTGCCTCAAACCAAAGAGAATGGGACTTTAAGGGCAAGTGGAAAGATAAAAAATATATAATAATAATAATAATAATACACGTATCTGAAGTATATGCAAAAAAATACAAAATAATGGTGGTGAAGAGAAAAAATTAAATAAAAAATACGAGTTTATTTGGGTCCTGTTTTCATGTATTTACAACATAATGGTGAACAATGTGCTTGGGGGAAGACCCAAGTGTGCAAGAAGTAAAAAGGTTGATTCAAAGAGAATCCGTGACATTAGTGCAATGGTGACATAATATAAGGATTTTTTGGCTGTTTTCCAAAAGGGTGTTAATGGGACATTGGTCCCCCAAAAAATCCTGGTTTTGCTGACGCGTTTCGGCTCTATCATGGGCCTTTTTCAAAGCGTTAGGTCACTCTGTTCCTTAATCTATAAAGATAGTATATATGATTGTTTAGGTCCATTTTGATCATCAAATTTTATATAATTCAAAAAATTAAATGTTTTGTACATACATGAGTGCAGCCACCAGTTTCTGCGCCGGGCTCCCTTATTTTTGTTGCAGTCACAGCGGGAATCGTGTTTCTGCATATGGCCTGGAATGGTAATGGCAAGAAAGGGGCTGGTTGTAGTGATAGATATTTGAACACAGTATATCAAAGGTAACGACAGATGTGACCACTTACAGTTGTATATACTGAATGGGTTAAGGGAGGGGTTTTTCTCCACCGTCCGGGGTTGATCGGGTTTCCCTTTTTCCTTTTATGGGTTCTTGGTCTATTTCAATGTGGTATATATACAGACAGTGTCAGGTAATCTGTTTGTACCTTGTGACTGTAAGACAACTGTGCATATACTTTAACTTTAAAGTGAGTTTTTTCTTATACAACTCTTTGTGTTTGTACATTGACAAGGAGTGACTTGGTGCCCGAAGTATATTTGAAGAAGGAGTTCCATGGGAACTTACGTTTAGTAGTGGTCTGATATGGAATGGTCCATCCGGCTGGTGCAGATCTCGTCTGTCCTCTTCCCTCTGCTCGAGAGAAGTGAGGACTGACAGTCGTTCCCCGGCCTTTTAAAGACCTCCGCACATGCGCAATAGCTGCTGCACGCAGGAGGGCTTGTTATGGAGCGTGACGTGGCACCGGGTAGTGCGCCTGCGCTCAATGGATGCGCACGCAGGTTGCTGAGTTTGTAGTAAAGGACGCTCAGGCCGCCAGCACGGGAAATGGGTCCCTCCTTCCCCGAAGGTGATTGGTGGGTCCCGAGTAGCCCCTACGTGGATACGTAGGGGCTACCCGTGCTGGGTGTGCCTGCAAGAGCCAATAGGTGCCGGTCTGCAGGGCTGTTTGGCTGCAATTCATGCATGTGAAGTATCATTCTGTAAATAGTACAATGGTGGGGGTATTGGTATATCGATCGTATATTTAAATCATTTCAATGATGTTTTAAGGACATAATAGCACAAGGTAATAGAAAAAAGGAATAATATAATATAAGAAATCATGAAAATAAGAAATATTCTCTCAACAGCAGAAATATATTAATCCCACTCAGGGTATTGATGGATAGGGAGGGAGAAGTCCCCATATCTGGGCAGTCCAGAGTTATCCAGGGATCATGTTTAGAATGGGATCGGAGCCTAGTAAATCTGGGGAGGTTTTCTCACCTCCTATATATGTAAGCAGGTTTTTGATGGTTCATATAAGGGTCCGTTGGTTTAAGAACGGAAATATGGAATGGTTGAGATATATGGAGGTGTGTGAATCTAGTGTGCTGGTTGCCATAGTCCATATTATTGTATTTGACTTTTAGAGGTAAGTTTCTCGCAACGAGATTGACATCCCCGATTGTTTCAAAGGTGTCAGTCCCTCTGTTTGGGCAGAAGGAGAGTCCTAAGGATAGTACTTCCCTTTCTGCTTTTGTTAAGGTGTAGGTGGACAAGTTTACAATCGTCAGTTCTTCATTGTCTATGGCTTCATCTCGTGTTATTTGTTCGATTGTTTCGTTTTCTGTTTTGTTCCTAAAAAAGGCCTCTGTGATTTAGGGTTTTCATCTCTGGGCTGTTGAGACCTGGTAAACATTTTCGGGTATTTTTTCGGGGCAGTCGCGCCTTTATCAGGGCCAACATTGGTTTCTGAGATATTGGGTTCTTCCGCATCTTGTGAGGATGGGTCATCATTATCTTCGGTTGGTTGTGGGTTCTCTGGGGGTTTATTTTGACCCCTGCGTCGGAAGAGTTGTTGTTCGGGTCCTGATGTGTATGCCGAGGAATCCGACGAGTATTGTTGACCAGTGTTCCAGGGTGTTCTGTAGGTGGTTCTCCTGGTCTGTCTATTGTTCGTCCATTTATAGGCACGGTTTTGTGAGAAGGCGTTCTTGTCTCTCCAATATTTCCGTTCTTTTTTCTTTAGTAATTCCTTGCTGAACTCTTCAATGTGTTCTTTGAGTTTCCTCTCTTGTTCACTGTATAATGATGCGTTTCTCAGGGGGTTAAGTTTCTCATATATCTGTTTGATTTCCACATCCAGGTTTTTTATTTGTCTCAGGTATTCAGTTTGAAGGAGGATCATAAGTTTTTTTGAACGCTTTGAAAACGCTTTGAAAAAGGCCCATGATAGAGCCGAAACGCGTCAGCAAAACCAGGATTTTTTGGGGGACCAATGTCCCATTAACACCCTTTTGGAAAACAGTCAAAAAATCCTTATATTATGTCACCATTGCACTAATGTTACGGATTCTCTTTAAATCAACCTTTTTACTTCTTGCACACTTGGGTCTTCCCCCAAGCACATTGTTCACCATTATGTTGTAAATACATGAAAACAGGACCCAAATAAACTCGTATTTTTTATTTAATTTTTTCTCTTCAACACCATTATTTTGTATTTTTTTGCATATACTTCAGATACGTGTATTATTATTATTATTGCATATTTTTTATCTTTCCACTTGCCCTTAAAGTCCCATTCTCTTTGGTTTGAGGCACCAAAAAACCCCCTCTAGGCCAATTTTTTTTTTTACCATATGTTTGGTAAAAAAAATTGCAAAAAGCGTATTTTGATTAGTTTGCACAAAAGTTATTGCGTTTACTAACAAAGGGAAAGATTTTTGTCATTTTTGTTGTTTTTTTTTTAACGCGTAATGGCGGCGATCTGCGATTTTTTTTTTGCGGGACTGCGACATTGGGGCGGACAGATCGGACCCTTGACTGACATTTTTGACACTTTTGGGGTTACCAGTGACATTACTACAGTAATCAGTGCTATACATATGCACTGTTACTGTAAAAATGACACTGGCAGTGAAGGGGTTAACTTTTTTTGAGAGGGAGGGGTTAAGTGTGTCCCTAGGGGCGTGTTTCTAACTGTGATTGGCTGTAGCTTGATGTGTAAGAACAGTGATCAACGGTCCTACATAGTAGAACCGTTTGATCACCATTCTTAAACAGGGAAGACTGACAGGCGGCATTGTTTACACTAGCCGCCTGCATTTCTCCCACTGTCACGGACGACATCCGGCGGTGCGCGCTCGCTCCCAAAACCCTTACAGGCTAGCGACGTAGCCCTACATCGCTTTACCTGTGAGGGGCTGACTGCCGAAGTAAATAGTCGTACGGCAGTCGGCAAGTGGTTAACTCAACTTCAGCAAACCAAGAAGTAAAATTAGAAAATGTATAAATAATTAAAAATAGGTAATCCTAATTAGCCCTGAACAGAGAAAAGACCACCAGGTACCACATCCATTCTTGCATATAAACTAAGACTAAGAAAAAGAAATTAGTCAGATTTTACTGGTACAGATGCTATATTTAAAAAGGTATATCAAAGCTTTATTATAAGCAACTCTTCTTTAAGATTCAAGATAAATCAAATTGATCCTAAAAAACCACTGTAAGCTACCTTACATCAAGTTTTTTTTTTTGGCCATTATATATGTGATTTTTGGTAAAGAGTATCCATAATCTATATTCAGGTAGTCTATATCCTTCATAAGATGTGCTTTTATGTTCTCTGTTCTGTCTTCTTGTCTCCATGTCCATCTGGGGGTGACTTCTGTTTAGTTGCTGAAGCCACAATTTATAGGTGCAAGCTTTTTGCATGTTTTGGCATGTCTGCAATTTCTCTAAATGTGAACAATTGTAATCTACTATGATATTAATATGTTCTAATGAGGATCAGTTTTTTTTTGTATTTAGTAATACTTTGCTACCTCTTTGTTTGGTCCTCAGTTTGTCCTGAGGAAGCTATATGAGAAACGCGTCAACTTATGAGGATTCATCACCACAAGGCCATGTGTTATTAATTATTCAAAATGTAAATATTCCAATATAGTCATTAATTGTGAATGATAGTTAGCTAGAAGTTACCTCTGTTAGTAAGAGAGGCAGATATAAGGTAGCTTACCGTGGTTTTTAGGATCAATTTAATCCATATTGAATTTTAAAAAAGAAATGCTAATAATGAAGGTTTGATGTAAATTTTAAAATATATGCGTAAGTCTCATCTGTACCAGTAAAGTCCAACTAATTTATTTTTACTAGACTAGTTAGTCCTATTTACTGCTTCACACTTCCCCACTGCTGTTTTTTTTAATCAATCAATATTCGATCAATTGTATGCAGATACTTATTCTGTTCAAAAATTGAATTACTTTTGTTTGCTTTTGTGGTGCTGCATTTGTCCCATTCATAAGTGCAATACAATTATATTTCTGGTACAAAGCACTAAACAGTTATTTACAAATGAAATAGAGGCTTATTAAAAATGTTATGCTTAGGATTAAGTGAAAAAAATAAATAAATAAACATACATACTCACCTACATGGCTGCAGCATCAATCAGATGCTGCAGCTGTCCCCCACGGGCTCTACACCATGAACTGATGGATCAAAGACCGCTGATCGCTCAATTCCTGGGTTTGCCCTAAGCACTGAGAGGCTAAGCTAGCTGCCAGTCAGGCATCTGGGAGGATTCAGTCATTATTGTCAGGATCCCTGCAGAGCCTGGACCAGCTCTGTGATGTCAGCGGGCTTTAGCCCTTGGTCGACTGAATGTGTGTCACAGCAGTGCAAAACTATGTGCACTGCAGTGATCCACAGGAGAAGTATGGCCAAAAGAACTTTGACCATACTTGTCCTTTAAAAAGCTTATATTTCATTTGTAAATAACTCTGTAGTGTTTTGTACCAGAAGTATAATTTTATTGTTATAAATGGGACAAATATAAAGATAAAATGAGGGCTCTTATATAAAGGTCAGTTCACACTGAGATTGCAGTGCGATTCCTGTACGTTCCCACACGGTGCAATTTTATAACGGTATCACCAAAGATTCCCACCCCAAAAAAAAAGGCCCAAAACATTAGCATAGTAATATTTACAAAATATTTGTTCAATGAATTTTTCCATAGGGGGAATACAGATGTGGTAGCTCCAGTGATTTTAAAGTAGTATTAAACCCTAACGCAAACATTTATTATATTGCAGCTTGCTAGTTCTTAGATGTGATAGCTCCATTCGTTTTTTCTTTTTAGACTTTCTTTCCCTTATTTTCACCTGGTGATCTGAACAGTAAGTATGTTACAAAAGAACAAGCTCACAGATTTAGCAATTAGAGTGATTGAGACAAACCATTTAGCAATGACGGGGTAGTTACAATGGTCAGCTGTTACTATGTTAAATCTGTATCTCAAAAGGAAACAAAATGTTGCTAACAGTGCTGTGTTAGCTGTAGTCTGTCTTCAGTTTGTAAGTGTATCTAAATCTACTAGTAGATGTAACACCCCCCTCCCCCCAGACTTACAATGCTGCTGTCCGAAGATGCCCCTGTGCTCATTCATCAAGAGTGGGGGCACAATAATACAGGGGGTTTGTCACTGGCCAGATCACCAGGTGAAAACAGAGGGGGAAATCTAGAAAAAGAAAATTAATGCAGCCACCACATCTACTGACTGGTAAGCTGCTATATGTTACATTTTTGGTTTTTGGGTTTACTATCGCTTTAAATGGATTTTATAACGTACAATATAAAGAGCTGGTTATTGGGTGTGTAGCACCTTCCTAGATAGGTGCTAGGAAATAGATAGCTAGAATTAGCCTGTGTTTTTGATAGGTAAATGTAGTTGACACACTGTAGTCAGTGTGACTGTAATTGTTTGTTAGGTAAAAGCATAGTTTTCTCACTGTACTCAGTGAATCTGCAATCTGCTAGTTAGGTCTGCCTAGTGTGCTCAGCTCCTGCCAGTCTTGTTTATTAGTTTCTTTTACATCTAGAGAACTTGAGAAGTTTCTGGATGATAGGTGTGGAGCTACAGAGATGGCAACACGAATATTGACACAGCCATAGCCTATCCCAGAGAGGCAGGGTCTGAAGGCATGCTGGGAGACGGTATATATTCTATGAGCATATTGAGCTTGGGGATTTTTCCAGGATAGAATTAGTCCAGCCTGGAGGGGCAGGCTACCCTCCCAGGCACCGCTTCTATGTCTGCTGTCGTGAGGCCTCAGGTGGGCGACCTGAGGGCCTGGATGCTGAGAAAGAGTGCTAAAGAAAGCTGACTGAGGGGAGGCTGTCTGCAGAAGATCTAGTCTGGTATCACCAGAGTAAGGTGTCACTTGGAAGTATGACGGAGGCAACCAGCTGCTCCTTGGCTCTTGTGTGAGTACAGACATTCTGAAAGATCTCAGGGACCTTTGTTCTTTTGCCATACTTAAAAGGACTCTGCTCTTGTGGCTCTAAGAAAGAGATTTTTCAAAAATAAAACTACTACTAATACTACTACCACTACCTAAAAGCTGAATTATACTGTGGGGAAGACCTGGACAGTAATCCTAGAACTCCTACTGGAGTAGCATTACAGGTGTATGGTCTTCCAAACTAACAGACATTTTGCTTGGTTACCCTCCCTCAGGGTTCGGTTTGTTTCTGCTTTTGTCCTTTGAGAACAAGCCTTATTCCGTGGTTCAAATGTATTATGGTGTCTGCAGAAGGGTTTAAAGAAGATTACCTCCAAGAAGTACAGAAAGTGATAACTAATATAGATTTTTTTGAGTTGTCCCAGGAACAGGAGGTAGAAGAAAATGTTCCAATGTGCTCTTGTGACAATCAAGAGGGAATATTGCTTTGGAGAGCTCTCCTCTTACTTCCTACTGTGTCTCTTGTTACTGAAAGTGAAGGGAAATCTCCAGAGGAGCCTGTGGTTTTGCTTCAACCACAAATGTACTGAAAGCATATCTGGAGACAAGACATACCTCTAAAGCATCTTTGCTTCTTTAGTTAGAAACTGCAGAGGCTCCAACCCCTGTCACTGTGCCTTTGCTGCTAGTCTGACAGCATGTTCCGTTAGCAGTTTAAAAAATAATACATAAAAGAGAACACATTTATTGTTCAATCTTGCCAAACTCTGGACTATATTTCTCACAGTAACAGTGTACATTTAAAAATGTAGCGCTAAACCTCTTATCAAACTTCAGTCAACATCCTTCCACCAATCGCACATATTAGAAATAAAGTCCTAACACAAGGGGCAGAGCTTGTCATCATTCAGTTGAACCTACAGTAGTACTATGTTTGGGCATCTTGCACATGGGTGGTTTGGACCGTCAGCCCCAAATCCCAGCTTCTTCTGGTGTCCAAGTAGGCACAAAAATGCAGCATCCAGCACCACTGCCAACTGCCACTTAATATCTATGACAGGCTGAATACATAGGGGCTGGACACTGTTCAGAGGAGTACTCCCATGTAGGACTGTATGCATTCAGGGTTGTGTGCCCCAAATGCAGGAATTCTCATGACTATCTGAAGGCTACCTAGTTTTGTGAGGGATGTTTGTTGGGCGCCTCTGCTTGAAAAACCAGTCCTCCAATTTCGTCTTGGTGGGGGAAGGAAAACCAGACAGATGGGTGGACTTCTGGTGGTGTGCAATTGTACCACACTAACACTGAGGGCAGCTCTTGGCAATGATAGAAACAATTCCAACTGGTAGACAAGGAAGAAGAAAAGGCACCTCTTTTGCCACATTTGTAAAGCCTTTCTACCTGACTGTAATTTTTTTTTGATTTGCCAACAACTGTAGTGGGATGGTCTACCAGATAAACTGAACACACTGATAATGTAGACTCTAGCACCAAATAGATCAAATAGTTGCCAGTGGATCTAAAGGACATTGCAAAACTACATTGCAAGCCCTTAACTGAACATAGTCAGGAATATTAACCACTTGCTGACCGCCTGTCGCCTTTTTACTGTGGCAGGGCAGCTCGGCTGCATCCAGTCACGTAGTACTACGTGACTGGAGTGCACGTGGTTTCGGCGGAGCGTCTGCGCCGCCGGAGCCGTGCTCCCGCTGTGTTTAGACACACCCCTCGTTGGTACGCCACTGCATATAGAGATGGAATCCCTTTTTTTTCCACTTTTGTGTCAGGATTGGCCCAGATAGGTGGATGTATAAGCTTAAATAGCTATGTAAAAATAAGAGGGAGTTTTCTAGAAGTCGGTTGTGTCTGTTTGGAAGGTGGTTAGGTTATCGTCCCAGGATGTCGGTATGAAGGTTCATCTTGTGTGTTCAAGTAATGAGGAAGATATGCATTCAGAGGTGTTCAGTGCAAAAAAAGAGGGATAAAGGATAGAGTGCTGAGAGGAAAGAGTGGAAAGGGGAGGAGGAGAGGGGGGAGAGAGGGATAGGGGGTTAGATAGGGGGTGGTATGGGGCTAAGGGGGAAGTAGGTGAGGAGTTGGGAGGGCAGCTATTGGGAATTTCTCCCCAGTCTGCACATATGGCTTCCTGTGTACAGGAAACAGTTTGAGTATTAGTTTAATTGAAGTTTCCTTCAAAGGGGGTCCCTTGTTTAGGGGAGGGAGGTCCTTTGTCTTATTTGGTAGGTATGTTATCGGAATAATTATTGGTGGAAGTGGGTGCCTTTTTTTGTTTATAGTGCGAAAAATAAAATAAAAAAAAACGCAGAGGTGATCAAATATCACCAAAAGAAAGCTCTATTTGTGGGAAAAAAAGGGCATAGATTTTATTTGGGTACAGTGTTGCATGACCGCGCGATTGTCTGTTAAATTAACACAGTGCTGCATCGCAAAAAGTGGCCTGGTCATGAAGGGGGGGGGGGTAACTCTTTCAGAGGTCAAGTAGTTAGGGTTAAAATAAAAGGGCATAGATTTTATTTGGGTACAGCGTCGCATGACCGCGCAATTTCCTGTTAAATTAACACAGTGCCGCATCACAAAAAATGGCCTGGTCAGGAAAGGGGGGGGGGGTAACTCTTCCAGAGGTCAAGTAGTTAAGGTTAAAATAAAAGGGCATAGGTTTTATTTGGGTACAGCGTTGCATGACTGTGCAATCTTCTGTTAAATTAACGCAGTGCCGCATCGCAAAGAATGGCCTGGTCAGGAAAGGAGGGGGGGGGGGGGTAACTCTTCCAGAGGTCAAGTAGTTAAGGTTAAAATAAAAGGGCATAGATTTTATTTGGGTACAGCGTTGCATGACCTCGCAATTTTCTGTTAAATTAACGCAGTGCCCATCGCAAAAATGGCCTGGTCATGGAAAGGGGGGTAAAACTTCCAGAGGTCAAGTGGTTAAAGTTAAAATAAAAGGGCATAGATTTTATTTGGGTACAGCGTTGCATGACCTCGCAATTTTCTGTTAAATTAACGCAGTGCCCATCGCAAAAATGGCCTGGTCATGGAAAGGGGGGTAAAACTTCCAGAGGTCAAGTAGTTAAGGTTAAAATAAAAGGGCATCGATTTTATTTGGGTACAGCGTTGCATGTCCTCGCAATTTTCTGTTAAATTAATGCAGTGCCGCATCGCAAAGAATGGCCTGGTCAGGAAAGGGGGGGGGGTAACTCTTCCAGAGGTCAAGTAGTTAAGGTTAAAATAAAAGGGCATAGATTTTATTTGGGTACAGCGTTGCATGACTGCGCAATTTTCTGTTAAATTAATGCAGTGCCTCATCGCAAAGAATGGCCTGGTCATGAAAGGGGGGGGGGGAGGTAAAACTTCCACAGGTCAAGTGGTTAAAGTTAAAATAAAAGTTTTTTTTTTTTTTTCTGTTTTTGTCAGATTTATGATTTGAAACATATAGGTAACTCATGTATTTTATTATTATTATTATTATAATTATAATTCTAAGCATAGCCTTGATCTGTTTCCTGCTTTGGCACCCAGGATTTGTACTTCTGTTATCTATTTTGCAAAACTCAATGAAAACTATTGAGATGAAATGAGTGCCAAGTGTGATCTTATGAATAGGTGTGTGGGCAGCATTAGATGAATAGCTTAGATGAGGGTCCTGGCTAATGCCTATAGATGCTAATAGGTGTGATTTGATTTCAGTACCCTGCCACTGGCAGCAAGCTTCTTGCCTGCATTCCTGGCATAGATTGCGGAGAGAGGGTTAATGAGGACTGCCTTCTCCCATCGTGTGCTGTGACTCATCGGTGTGTAGATGGAAGGAGTGGCCATTCTCCTCTATGTGATGAAGAATATTCCGAGCTCTAGCAGTAGAGTGGAGTCAGTGATCGCAGCGCTGTACATTGCTGTCAGTGTGTCCGGGCTGCGCTGCTGCTGAAGATGTTCTCATGTGCATCGCACAGGTAAGTCCTCTCCGCAGCAAACAAACTGCTGGCTACAGAACCAGAGCAATTTCTTACACTGGATTAGTTTTAGAACTTCTTATTTTTAGGGACTATTCTGATTTATTCTGCCAGGATCAACGAACACATACACATATCTAATATTTAATCAGATGTAGGCAAGTTACATACATGGCTAAGAATTTTGGGGGGAATAACCCCCATCTCTGTTTATCTTAACTACTGGAATATGCAACCCTCAGGGATCAGAACTATGACATTCCCCAAATATTCTCCATAGCACCTTCACATAGCAAGGGCATTCCTACCATAGCCAGTTATTTGATGTGTATGAGAAAAGACTTGTGGAAAAGCAGCAGGGAAAGTATAAATGGTATTTGCACTTTTTAGTTTATAATAGTCTGTGGTCCTCATTGTGACACATAGGACTACATTCCAGTATAGGTCCCTCTTTACACAGTGCCTGGATGTGACTGGGGCTTTGTATTCTGGACTTGATAATATTCTAGAAGCTAAAAGTGTTTTTTTATCAGTTGTAGCTTTAGTGTTTCTTGGTTTAACAGATTGGAGTAGCCTGGATGTGGTCAGGGATTTGACACATCTGAGTACCAGAAGGTACCAATGGTTTTAGATACCACAGATGTCTACCTCGCAGTTTCTATAACTCACAGAATATTTGTTGGCTATTCCTGTCTGTACAATATGCTTATAGCCAATAAACCATTTATTACAGATTTTAGACACCCCATCATTGCTAAATTCCAGTAATCAGTAGTGGAACCCTTAATTTGGCATTGTCTACTTTCTAGATAAGCTTTGGTGTATCTATGGATTTTAAAGATTTTGGTTCTGCTTTGGATGGAGGTGACTGAGGCATATACATGTAAGCTCCATCATTGCAGTTGGCCAATTTAGCTTTAAAGCAAACCTTGCCCCTTTTAAATTGGCATATGGGGTAAGAATATAAAAGCAGAGGTTACATTCTTTAAAAGAGTAACTGCGGTTATTGCAAATCTCAAATATCCTGCCTTCCTACCTTCCCAACCTTTTTCTTTTTTTGGTCCTTTGATGTGATGAGATACCTAAAAGGAGGGGGTTGGAGGTAAGAAGGGGAAGCCAAGGTTGGACTTATAGACTTTTAAGAAAGTCAATTTTTGCATATCATTGTAGCTGTCTGATTCTTTAAAACTACTGATCAGTTTTCACTAAGGATAATATCTACTTATGCATTTTTAATTATATCATATGTTCGTTTGCATTGTCCAAGAATATGACAAGTATGCTTCTGTATCAGTATTCCTTGAAGCTTAGAAGTGACTGTCATTTTAAATGTGGATAGAGCCTCGTCTTTGTAAAGGAGATTGCTGGGGATTTTACTGTGCTAGACCCTTCTATCTGAATTGTGGATGTAAGAGGTATAGGTTCCTACAATGAGGAGCCCATATATGGCTGGAACTTTAAATGTGGCTTTTTTCCCCTAGCTTGTGTATGTAATTGGGAATTAGGAAAAGAATGTGAGTTGGTAAGAGGCTCTTTAATCATCATGTATATGTGTTCCCGGAGTTAAAGCTGCCTTGGTACCTGAGAGGATGTGTGGTTGGACAGACTTGATTTCACATATGTTTTTTATTTCCATCATTTATTATGGAATATTTTATTACAGTACTGTTCTTCTCTGCTTGCACTCCACCTGTCAATATTCCCTCTGCCAAGTAATGAAGAAGTCATTAATCAAGCTGTGCTTTGCATGCAGAATTCAAGCATAAGCTCTTGTGACAGGATGTTCTCATTAATTCAGTAGGCTTTATCCAAAGCTGCAGGTCTACCTAAGCATTCTTCTCTATATTGGAATGTGTATGTATTGAAATCTGATCAAATCTAAACTCTACCAGTCCTGCCATTCAGTAGCTGCCCTAATAAAATGTTTATGGGTTTTCTTGCATGCAAACAAATATCAAACACCTCCACCAAATATTCTGTCTGTCTACGTTTGTCCCCAGAGCTCTGGGTTTGCGTTGGCAAAGCGTGAAATGTGATTTTATACCCAAAGGTAGCAGAGTCTGAAAGACGGATGAAAGAAATAGATGAATGTTCCATGAATCATTTATCCCGGGAGCTGAGAAGAAAATATAAATAACTCTTTTTCATCTCCTTTCTTTGCTTTGAAAAGTATCCCTTTGTACAGCCATCAAATCTTTCCTTCCACCTGTTTACTTACTTTTTTTTCTACTGGATGCAATTCATATCTCCTGTCTCCGCCACATGCAATACTCATTGGAATTGACTGTACTATTATCCTACTCACCTATACCTTTACCTTGTGGCCCCCATAAAGAAAAAGGGTGTCATTGCAAACATGATTGGAGACTTCTGCACCATGCAAATATCTTAAAGTGACCCAGACACAGCAAAGGCAGCCATTTTGTTGGTTAAAAACATGATTCCGCTTTTAGAGAAAGATTTTTTTTTTACAAAATAAAGTCTGAGGGCCCTGTGGTATATCCAAGTGTATATAAATGTAGTAAAATAGTTTACATTAAAGTGTGTGGAAAGCTATTTTTTTAAAGTTAAAATATTATAAGTTCTTCAGATTTTTTTTTTGCATTAAAATAACAAACATTTCATACATACCTGCTCTGTGCAGTGGTTTTGCACAGAGCAGCCTGGATCCTGCTTTTCTCTTGTCCCCCTCTGGCACTCCTGGCTCCTCCCTCCTGCTGAGTGCCCCCAGAGCAAGCAGCTTGCTATGGGGGCTCCCATGCAGGCTTGCTCCTGAGCCACTGCCCTGCGTGTCCATTCACACAAAGAGTCGTAGCTCAGCCCCTCTCTCCTCATTGGCTCACTGGCTGTGAATGCCCGCACTGGGAGGCAGTGGTATTAGGGGGGCTGGGGAGGCCCCCCCTAAGTTTAAAAACCCCTGAGCCTTTAGGACCACTTTAAGCTAAATGTATTTTTGGAATAAAGCTTTTTGTCCCTCGTCCTGCAGGCTGATGGATCTTGTAGAAATGTTCTTTTCAGTGATGCTGAGTCCAGTGCTGGTGGGTTAATAGCTGGGCATAAATTAGTCGATTTTTGAATGAATATTGGAACAAACATTTTCATTACAGTGGATGACCCAACAAATATTGTTCAAAAGTACTTCAGAAAAGTTTGATATTTAACATTTGGTTCGGTGGAGTGAATGAACGTTTCGAAAAGAAAATCACGGTTTCAAATATATTCATTCAAGAAAATTTTCCAACTTGCTCCTTCAAATTTTCCTATTATTGTGGTCCAAACGAATGTCGATTTGTCCCCACTGACATTATAAAATTAAACAATCGTTCTTAAAACAAAAGTTTTCAAATTAAATTGAATTTGTATATGGCCACCTAACACTGAAGTACATTGAAAAAGATCCTGTTGGGCACCCACCCCTTTCCACTCCTCCACTGACCTTACATTCTGTGAGAACAATGTAACACATTCTGTGAATAGGAAAGTGGCGGATGAATGACCGGGTCCTCTCCTCCATTTAGAGCATGGGTCTCCAACCTTTTGGCTCCTCTGGGCCACATTGAGTGTGGAGAAATTTTCTTGGGCCGCATATAAAATATAAACTATAGTTAAGGTATATAAGTAATAAAATGTCGCCGCACCTTTCCCACACCGCCATGCACCCCGAACTAATTTAGCACAACTAGAGGATGATCAAATAATGAAATGGAATCAGTATACAGAGGTTTACTTTTTCTGAGAGATAATAAACCACCATGACCACTTCAGTGATTTGAAGTGGTCATGGTGGTAGGAGTCAGAAACACTGCACATTCTCACCCCCCCCCCCCCCTCGAGGCAGCCTCTGCCTACCGTTAGTTGGAAGCTGCTGTGGCCATGCCCCCGACCCGACTTTCTTCCTACCCAGCAAAAAAAAAAAAATGTCAGGGGGCAGTGGGCCGCATTGCCTACGGTTCTGGGCCGCAGGTTGGACATGCCTGATTTAGAGAATGTGTTGCCTTTTGGGAAAGCAATGCAAGGAGGAGAGGACAGAAAGATTTGGGCAGCTGTTGGGACCTTCTTATATGTACTTCAGTGTTAGACCCAAAGCCATAAACCCATGAAGCATGGGATCTTCAGCACTGTGAAAAGAACTGGACATCACTGAAGAGAAGATTTCTACAGGAACCATCAGCTTGCATGAAAAGGGAAATACTATCAGGTTTTATTGATGTTTCTCACTCTGTAACCTCTGGGGATATTCTCCTTCTACTGGTCCCATTGGTAATTATCCCTGGTAGGACGTTAAATCCAAAGGTTGTCATCGGAGAAAAGACAAGAAGGTTTCCTGTTCTGGTGTCAGCTGTCTATGAAGGGATATCCATTGCTTTGGAGAAATCTTCTCTTCCTGTTGTGAAAGGAAATAAAGGGAAATCTTCACAACAGGATGCAGAGAAAAATAAATAAATTGATGGGGTTGAATTCTAAACTGGTTTAAAGATTTCTTGACTAAAAAACATCAGCAAAATTGACATTGTATGTTATGGCTACTTGGTGTTTGTTTTTGTGATTTGTGGGATGCGCTGAATATTACCATCTTCTTCCCAGCATCTGCTAGTTTCCAATGAGAGGTTTGGCAGGGGCCTCTGTTAGATAGAATTTGATTTTGTGTAATAATTAGTATGTTGTCTGCATTTTATAGAAGCTGGACGTGTTCTGGAGCAGGCTTTCTTTTCTTCTACAGGCCCAAAACCAACATTTACATTTTTCTTCCAAACTGTGCATTCAATATAGAAGAGCAGACAAAGGCCAAAAGTTTTGCATTTCACATAATCTGTTCATTACCTGGGGCTCTTGAGTCAAATGTCTGATTTGTTTTGATTAAAGAACTTAGTCCAGATGCCAAGGGCCCCTTTTGAAAAGAGCAGCCACCTGATTTTCTTTTCCCCAAATTTATATGAGCAGAATGAATTGGATTTCCGAGGCTCAGACTGAACATGCTAACATCAGAAAAATGTAGTGTAAAGTACTTCAGAAGGCATGGACGCTCTTTTGTAAACTGCCATATGGTAGAGCTTCTCTTCAGCCAATGGTATGGCTGTTAGTTCATAAGTAAATAGTGATGTTACACAGGCACTAGTGAAAGGGAGATAATGTATCAAGGTGCCAATTTACTCACAATGTTCGGATGCAAGTGCAAGCCTGTTCAATTACTTTTTACACAACTCCATGGAATCCTGGACATGCCCAGGTAAGGTAAGTTTCTTTCCCCCAGCAGCTCAGAAAGGCCACACCTGATGAGGCAGAGGTAACTGGGTAAGTGATCTGCAAAGAGAGGAGAGACCTTCTTCTTTCAAAGGCCACGCAGAAACCCAAAAATTATGCAGCTTCTATAAGAGATTCATCTACTGTGTGGAGCCTCTGCCTGATCGCTTCCAGAGTACTCCAGTTTCAGTGTAATGGTGCTCTGCCCTTGGGCTTTGGATTCCTCAGTCATTGACCAGAGCTACGTTGGACTTTACTGTGAGGGATACTGATTATCAGGATAATAGAAAATACGGTAGCTGTTTCTGTTCTGTAATGTTTTACTGAAATAGTGATTCACAGCTAGACTCTCTGTTATAGTATTATAGAGACTATGCTATGCAACCACATGTTACCCTTGTTTAAGGGGGTGATTTACTAAAACTGGAGAGTGCAAACTAATCAGCTTTCAGGTTTTATTGTCAAAGCTTAATTGAACAAGCTGAAGCTAGAAGCTGATTGGCTACAATGCACAGCTACACCAGATTATACTCTCTAGTTTTAGTAAATCAGCCCCTGAGGCATTACTGTGAAGGGTCCATGTTTGCACAGCTTTCAGTATTCTGGAAGGTAGGCATATCTTTTTGCCATCATTAATCTGTTTTGCATTATTGCTTCTAATATTTCACCCATTTAGTAAGCTGCAAGTTAGTATCTATTTATCTAGAATAATCCCTTTGTCTAAAAGTATTGTCCACTGTTTATATTGGATGTCTTCATTCTGTATGGGCGATGGCAATATTTTAACAGTAGAAGCTTTTAATTCCAAATTATTTTGGTGTGTGTGTAGCTCTATAATCCAATGCAGCTCAGAAATATGCAAATCCCATTTTTTCAACAGAGAGGTGCTGCAGTCCTTTAGATTGCCATGCCATTGTGAAATGCATACCAGTCCTTAATTAAGCATGAACCAGCAGAAAAAGGAAACTACCACTTGCTGTCAGCACTACATAACCCACTGCAGCGACAATAGGGCCTGTGTCAATGGGCTTTTGTTCCTGTCAGAACTGTTTTTCATTCCATAACAGTCCGTGCAGTCTAAAGTCAAATGATGGTCAGAAGGTCAACTGCTGGTGAGATGCACCCGTTAGTGAACTCGGAATGAATGGGCTCTTGAACAATAGCTAAAGAGGCTCGTGTTGGAAGCATGGCATAAGATAAGTATGCCACTTCTGATTATGCTGTGGCTTCCTACAGGTGCAAGCAATATGTTAATTGTTATCTTAAAAGCTGGGAAGCTGGTGTTGGGACTAGTTCCTTGGTTCAAAGGTGTGGGTATCTTAATCCAGCTTCCTCCACCTTCACGGCCTAATTACAAAATTGTCACAGCTTAATTGGCAAGGATTACCTTGCGAGCAGCCAAACTGTATCTGGTTATTGCACTTAGTGGGCTGTAGATTGTTGATTTGCTGTCATTAATTCATGCTTAGAACAGGCCTTTGCTATGTTAAGCTAACTGAGTGCTCAACAGCTTCGCTACGGCTGGCACAGTCATTATGCTTAAACTTGGTGGTTTTCCAATTTGTTTGAATACTTGTGCTCTGAATTCAGTAGAACTGTGGTCTTTCCCTTCTAACCAAATCTGTTTGAGTGCATTACTGGGAGATTAAATAGGCAAAGTATTTTCAACTATAAAATGTTATGCCTATGCTGCTTGACAGTCATGATTTCAGATTGGTCTTAAACAGGTGTCAAAGTAAGCTGCAGGTAATTTTAGATGTATTAGTGCAATGCAACAAAAACAATTGAGTCCCGTGCATGATACTTCTCTTTATTTGCACTAACATCCAATATTTCAGGACAAGCTGTAAATTTAGTAAGGACCCTTTCACATGGGTGGTGTTAGTCTCAGTAAGGAATCCTACACTGTTCCCTTGCTGAGTTGGATTGGAATGGTACATACTGTATGTCACATTTTCATCAACCCTGTCTGTTTAATTCTAAACACAAAATGGACTCTTGTAAACCCTATGGGTAGGAGGATGTAAGCTTACTTGCAACCACTTATATCCGCCCACCTCCAGTTAGTAAAAGCAGACCTGAATGCAAACCTTTTCTATTTGGTCCAACAGACCTGAACAGAACCAAAGGAAAGTGGATGTGGGCAAACACAAGTTCGCTTACATCTGGCCACCCATAAGGTGTATTGCTGTCTGTTTTTGATCCATGTAATCGGAGATCAAAAAATAGGCAGACACTGACTGTGTGAAAGGGCCCTTAGGCTCCATGCACACTGGGCTTAAAAAAAAACGTATATTACCTTGGCAGAAAAAAAAATGATCATATAGAGCGTTTTTGTACACAGTTTAGACGAGTTTAGGAGAGTTAGCGTTTTTTCTGCTAGAAAGCTCCAATCAGAAATGCAAACCAGAATGTTTTTTCCTGCCTCTAAATGCTGAGCTCAAAATATGTCTGTAATGTCCTAATGTGCATAGACACATAGAATAACTTCTACAGACAGAACACAAAACTCCTGTAGAAGCAGCGATTTTTAAGCCAGTGTGCATGTAGCCTTAGGGTTTAGGAATAGCATATTGCTCTTCTTTGGAGTTTCTATACAGCATATCAATATTATATATGCACAATACCTTCTGATGTGTTTTGCTGTGTAAAGAGTTGTTTCAGATAAAACAGTGTCAACAAAAAATGTAATATCAAAAAACTAAAATAGAGAATGAGAATAAATGTAATAAAATAAAGAACTCCCAGTCTCTTCTGAAGGAAGTAACATGCAAAAAAAAATAAAAAAAAACATCTTAAATTATTTTCTTGCAATCATTTACCCAGTAGTCTATTAACAGAGAATCAGACCATCTAAAATAAAGTATTTTTGTTTATGGTGGAGGGCATGGAGTTGAATCAGACACTATTTTGTTGTACATCTTCTTCAAGACTTCACTAGGATTGGCCAGACTAAATATGTACCCTGACCAGAGACCATAGAAAACAGCTATGTAGTGCCGTTCCTCATGAAGTATTTTTTGTAATGTAAAAATTAATAATGCAGTAGCTAACATGAAGTGTGAGACCCCACCAAATAGGCGATTGGATAGAACTGAGAACACACCAGCATCTGCTGACACATGGAGTTAATGCCTCTGCTGTCTGACAGTTCCATTGAAAAGGGTGTTAATATAGTACTATGGGCCCCAATAAAAGAAAAACCGAGGGAAACTGTTTTCCACAAACTGACCCTGTTAACCACTTAAGCCCCGGAAGATTTTACCCCCTTCCTGACCAGGGCCTATTTTGCGATTCGGCACTGCGTGACTTTAATGGACAATTGTGCGGTCGTGTGACGCTGTACCCAAATGAAATTGGCGTTCTTTTTTTCCCACAAACAGAGCTTTCTTTTGGTGGTATTTGATCACCTGTGCGATTTTTTGATCATGCGCTATAAACAAAAAAAGAGCGACAATTTTGCAAAAATAACAATATTTTTCAAATTTTTTCACATGAAATTCCCCCCAAAGAAATGTAAAAATCTAAATTTTTTAACATTTTAGGCCAATTTTTTTACACAGGGGAGGATGACAGGCGGCTTTGTTTACATTAGCCGCCTGCCTTTCTCCCGCTGTAAATGACGATCGCGAGTGACCGGCGGACATCGGGTCCACCAGTCACACGTGCGGGGATCCCAGTGAGTGAGCAGGGGAGGGAGCGTGCCTCCGGCGGCATACGCTCGCCCCCTATTGGCTCGCAGGCAAGTGACGTACCCATACGTCACTTTGCCTGCACGGGGCTGACCGCCGCAGTATATGTACTTGCTGCGGTCGGCAAGTGGTTAAAGAATACAGGTTATCATGTTTTCTAGTGGGTTTCATGTTGCTCTTTATACATGAGACACATCAAATCAGGTAGGTCTCCCTAACTTTAAATGATTAGTCTTGGCATGTTTCATCTTATAAGCATGTGTTAGGTGAAACCTGATCACATTTTCCACAATTTCTTTTTTTCTTACTTTTCTCGGGTCCCTTTTTGCTGCTCCCGGCTCCCCCCCAACAGCAAGCAGCTTGCTATGGGGGCACTGGAGCCGAGCTGCAGCTCTGTGTCTCCGTTCAGACACGGAGCTGCCATTCGGCCCTGGCCCCTCTCTCTCTTGATTGGCTAACTGACTTTGATTGACAGCCATGGGAGCCAATGGCAGTGCTGCTGTATCTCAGCCAATCAAGAGAGAGAGTCCCGGACTAGTGCTCATCGCTGGAGGAAGATCCGGTTCCGGAGGCTGCTAAACACAGCAGGCTTTTTAGAATGCATGAAGATAAAAAAAAACTTCTGACTTTACAACTCCTTTAAACTACCTACCTAACATGAAGCATGCTTTCTAATGTAGCTGTTCATAAAGAATTCTAATACAGGGGGCACAGTAGGCTTCAATGCACTTTTAATGATAAAAAATCTAAGGAAAACCAACATTAAAATCACTTAAAACATCACATACAACCAGGCCTTTTTTTCTCTGAGAAAACAGGTGCAGGAAATCTCCTTTTACAAGTTACCCCTTGTCTCTGCTCCTACCCATCTCTGAGCACTGTTCCGTGGTTCCACCCCCAAGTATCATTTTGTGGTGCTAAGTAATTTATATCGATTTTGTAGATGATAGCAAGAAAAGCGGTAAAATAGATCCCCTGCAGTCAGAAACATTAGACTCCCCAAAACAATAGACCCCATTCTTCAGCAACAGTCGCTTCCCCCAGCCATAATGGACCACCTGCAACAAAACACTCTCAGCAACAATAGACCCCAAGCAGCAATAACAGATCTTCTCTAAACTAGCATCAATAGACCCTACAGCACACCGCAGCATCCCTTTCCATTACATACATTCAGGACTGTAGGTGCTGGAGGTGCCAGAACTCCGTTCCCCAGCGTTCCTGCTGACAAAATGCCCTGCATACAACCAGGGGCGTAACTACAGGGGTTGCAGAGGTTGCAATTGCAACTGGGCCCCATGCTCCAGGGGGCCTGTGCGGCTCCCCTGTACACCTGGATAGGAGGAGTGGTGGGGGCAACATGTAGAGAAATCACTGTCCTCCTTTTTCCTCTTGTAGCTGCAGGAGGAAAATGGAGGAGATTGGTTCCTCTGTGTGCGGTCCCCATCACTCCTATCCAGTTCACTTGTGTTCTGCTGTCTCTGGGCCCCTGTGTGCTCCCCTGGTTTCCCCCCCCCCCCCCACTGTGCTCCCTCCCCTCTCCTGCCGGCTGCTGCAGGGGATGTTGTCACAATAGAGAGCCAGGAAATGGTCGGTAAATATGTAATTTCTGAATGGACAGAGTCATAGTCAGTGACATTGTAAAAAAAAAAAATAAATAAAATGATAAAAAATAATACAATTAAAATACCAAAAAATAAAAACTACTGACACCAGTGGGTGAACTTCCAGGATCGGAAAGGTCACACTTGCGACCAGGCCCTGGCATTCCACCACCATGGGGAGGCCCCAAGATGGCAGGAAGGGGGCCCACTGCAGAACTTGTAAAAGGGTCCCGCTGCGGGACCGTAATAAAGGGCCCCGCAGTGAGAGTAAAGGGCACCAGGATCAGTGGGAAGAGCCCCAGGCTTGAAGTTAAGGGCCCCGGGCCAGGGGTCAGGGGGGGGCCCTTCATGGTTGCTTGCACCGGGGCCCTGAAGGTTCTAGTTACGCCTCTGCATACAACCTTAGATCTTTCATTAATCACAACTCTCTAAATGTGGTTTTCTATTCATTAACAGAATGCTAAAATTGATGTGGTTCCTCACAAAAGACTAATGTTTAAGTTAAGCTTTATATTCTTAGAATACTCAAAGTCTAAATATACTACATCTACAGTACAACAGTGGAAAAAAAGAAGAAAAGAGTTTGAGATATTTAGAGGACCGCAAGGTCCATTATTGCATAGAGCCTCTTATGATGCTCTGTGTTATCACATGCCTTTCAGAATTGTGTGTCACCCCAGCCTGTTTATTTTGCATGGGTCCCACTCCCAACATGGGAAAAGTTGCACCTGCTCTGATTTTTTTTCCCAACAGAGCTTTGTAATGCACATTGTAATTTGTGGTTTGCAGTAGCGCAGGTGCATTGTGTATGGACGTTGAGGTGTCAAGCACAACACACATGACAGCACACATACCCATGTAAATGGGCCCTTAGGGTCCAGGTTGCTATAGCTAATAATACCTACCAGGATCCTAATGTGTAATATGCAAGAAGTTGTGAGTGGTTATTATCAAATTCCTCATCCATGTTGTCGCATGGATTTTATTATTCTGTGGAAAAGAAGAATATGATAGCATTTTAAATTTCTGTATGCAGATTCAGTCTTCTATGCACCTTTTTGTGACCATCCCCAGCCTCAGATCAAATGTTAAACTATTTTACTAGTTATGATTTGGCCAAGAAAAACAAAAGTTCATTTAATCTCTATCATTCCTCTGTCTTTCCTGATCACTTAAGTTTAAATTTCAGGGTAAACTACCGTAATATGTACACAACTGTTTTTCCAGCAGCAGCATGCTGGTAAGGCCATTCTCTGCTCTGCCCTCCTATAAGCATGTTTGACAGTGAGTACTGTCAAAGAAATATAGCTGTAGCTGGCAGTCTATTCCTCCACTCTCCATTGCTGGAATGTGGGCACGCACTCCTACCTGCAGCTTCATCCCAGCCTGATGAAGTGATTGATGATCATGCATTGATAGATATAGGTGGGTAGGAAGATAATGGCACCATATAGTAAGGTAAGCATTTAAATGTGCTAGCTTGTTGCCTGTAGATAAACAAGGAAAGGAAAATCATTGAGGGAAGACCATTTTCATTATTTAAAGTGGCCAGAGTTAGGCTTTAATAGTTTTCTAATGCACAATTACACCTTGTTCACACGTGTGTTCTAATGTGCACACCCGTGTGAGGGCTGTGTTTTCCTGTACAGGGATACACAGGTATTGCATGCAGGTAGTCCCATTCATGTCAAGTGGGACGCAGTGTGTAAATATGTTACGGTGCGCTAAAGTAAATGGTGATAAGGTGTTTATAAACAAACACAATATTGGTGATGAGGTGATTCAAACCCTTTGACATCATTGACATATGGTGACAGAAAAAACGTATAAACTCCCGAACTCCATAAGAAACAAATCTTCAAATCAACAGTGAATCAACAGTGTTTCAAAGCAAAGATGTGAAAATCCATATATCCAAAATAGTGCTTGAATCCCACCACCTTACCAGACGGATGTAATAAGGGCGCAAACCAAACTCTTCCTGTTTCAGTCGAAGCTTTTTTGAAGGAAACGCGTCATAGAGGAGGCTCCGCGCCGTCACACACTACATCCGCGGTCCGCACTGCAGGCGGCCGCGGCTCTCACCAAGTTATTGCAGACTGCTCTAGAATATTTGGATCATGTAAGTGCACTTCTTTATTCATTAAAGGTTTATTTGAGTTAATGCACTATTGCTCGTCATTTATTTTTATGGGTAACATCTTGAGACTGCCATCATAAAGGAGTGTATGAGGCAGCAGGATTTTCCATCAAATCATCCCGGATCTATCAATTCACGCTGTGAGAGAGATACCATTCAGGGAATGAACCCAAGCCCAATACTGTGTGCTATCTGGTAAGAGGCCAAGTTTGCTGGGTGTTCACACAGCTTATTTTTAGCACTTTTTTGCACTGCCCAGGAGAGAATTGGGAAGAGTTTGGTTTGCGCCCTTACTACATCCATCTGGTAAGGTGGTGGGATTCAAGCACTATTTTGGATATATGGATTTTCACATCTTTGCTTTGAAACACTGTTGATTCACTTTTGATTTGAAGATTTGTTTCTTATGGACTTTGGGAGTTTATAAGTTTTTTCTGTCACCATATGTCATTGATGTCAAAGGGTTTGAATCACCTCATCACCAATATTGTGTTTGTTTATAAACACCTTATCACCATTTACTTTAGCGCACCATAACATATTTACACACTGCGTCCCACTTGACATGAATGGGACTACCTGCATGCAATACCTGTGTATCCCTGTACAGGAAAACACAGCCCTCACACGGGTATATACAAAGAGAACAGGATACTTTCTCATACAAGTACATGATACAGCAGGCACATATCAGGAATAAGAAGTTTTGGGGTAACAAACACTTTAAGTAACGATCAAGACCTTAAAACAACAACAAATCCGAGAATATTTTTTTTCCTAAATGTACATAACCCCACATAAACTTACCCTTTATCAGCCACATCTTCCTCGCTACTAGTTCCTGGCATTATCTATGTCCAGTTGGGCAGTGTGCTCCTAGGCATTACGTGGCCCTGTTTTTTTTTCTTCTTTCAGTCTTTGTTCTAGTGCACATACATTCCCTATTAATTAGGACACCAAAAGTGAGGGGAAGCTGGTCAGTCACTCCTGTGATCTGCCTTCCAGATACACCTCTCAATACGTACTCAGTCCCCCCTCTACTAGAACCAATTACCCTACCGATATGTCTTAAAAGTGTGGGTGGAACCCACGTTTGTACACAAAGAACAAGCAGAGGGTGTTCTGCCTGGGATTTGAACTGAGGACCCTAGTGCTGCAAGCTTTGAGCACAAACCACTAATCCACCATTGATCTAAGAAGGGTTGTGGATATTGTGACGGGAGTCACTTTGGGTGGGGGGGCTCGTGGAACCTAGATTACCTTAGAGATGTCAGGAAACTCCTTGTCCAGCTTCCCTGGCCCCTCTTATGTGTAAGTCACCCTGTGTCTATTAGGGGCACAGGGTGACCAAGAACCCCAGTTGGGTCTGCACTAATCAGGCTCGCTGTACAACCACACAGGACTCAGCATTTCGTTTTACCCCGGTTATCCTGGGTTCTATATGTGTGGTTTGTGTTGAAAGAATGAAGGGCCTCTTTCACTTGGGACAATAGTATTTCTGAACAATATCATTCAAGAAATATATGAAGATAAACAATTTCACTTTTCAGATTACTAGAAGTTTGAGGTGGGGTGGGGTTTGTTTTTGTTAAGTGCCTGTATCACATTGTTCTATTGTTTCTGTCTGCCTTGGGATCAACCTATTATGGGATGTATATGGGTATGTGAATTAGCTGCTAAAGGGGAGAGGGATTGTCCCAGAGTGTATATCTCTTTGTGCCTGTGTTTGAATAAACAGCCTTATGCTTCTTACCACCCTACACTGATGTCTCGACAAGTGATTGGGTGGGCTAAGGGATCTGGGATCATAATGCCGGTACCAGGCAAGGGAAGATTATGGCAGACATACTCTTCCTGAGTACGGGGTCCATCACAGATATCTGGTGTAAACTAAGAACATACATAATGTAAAAATTAAGGATGTTTTCTGTATACTAGTGATAACTGTGTTTTCCATGCAGATCTAATTAACCAGCATGCAGTCTAATTCACTGCAGAGTGGGTGTACATCATTTTAGAACAGTCACATTTCAGTAGAGGCAAACTCATACATTAGGCATGCAGTCTTGTATGATGGAAGGATGACATGTTTAATGAAGGATGCCCACTCTAAATGCCTTTTTTTTAAATCATATTTATCTTACAGATGATTTTGTGTGAAATGTATTAAATGAGGTGAATAAATACGAAGTAATTGAGGCTTCCCGCTGACTGCTGGCACTCATATTGTAGGGGGTGGTAGCAGAGGGAAGTGGGAAAGCAGTGTTAGGGTTGCTGGAACATAACAATATAGGGGTCTTCTATATGAAACACTTTATATGGTACTGCACAGCATATTGGGGGTGGGGGTTACATTTTTTATCCCAATGAAATCTACAAAGAGGATCAACAGTTTTTGCCACCACTATCAACAATGATGATTACTGGTGCAAGATTGTTGGTTTTGGTGACAGTAATGTCTACACCTATATGGTAGAAATTTTTGGAGGGCCGACAGGTACTTTTTTGGGATGGGAAGGTTTATTCTAAATATTAAGTGAGCAGATTCATTTTAGTGGGTTTTGTTAAGGGCTAATTTAAAGGCTGATAAGCTTTTTTAAGTGTTAGGGCTAGGTCACCAAAATGTGGTGTACTGAACTGTCGAAGCCTGAAAGTGAAAACCTAAAGATGATCTAAGACCTAATTGAATAATATTTACACACTGTATACCATAAAACAGGGCTCGACAAATCCCAGGTGCCAGAGACTAGAAATTGTGTCCTGAGACCTGGGCATTAGTCAGCCCCAGTGGCATAGCATGGGGGGGGGGGGTGTCAGTCAACTGCAACAGGAGTCGCTGAACAGGCGACATGGAAAAGACCCAGTACTGTCATAGCTGGATGGCTGGCAGGCAGGTGTCACTGTGCCTCGTGTGTGCCTGAGGTTGGAGGTGGGGAGGGGCGGTGCTGTCAGGGCGGGTGAAAGGAGGAGAGGGGTGGGACTGTGAAGATTGGGTTAGGGGAGATGCAGGGCTATAGGGAAGTAGGAAGGGTGGGTCAGGGGAGGAGTGGAGCTGAAAGGGGCGGAGTGGAGCCCCTGGCAGAAAGTGTACCCGGCTCTCAATGACACCATGGAGTTGTCTCCTACAGGATCACTTGGTGCAGATCTAGGCCGAGCTTCCCTAGGAGACTCTCAGCCTCACCCCGGAGCAGGAACCAGTGGTTTTGAATGGGCTCAGCAATGTCCCAGGTGCTTCAGTCCCCCCACCCCTGACAGGCTTCAACTGTGACTCAGAGTTGGATCTAGGTAGCGCGCTACCCCCTGAACAACCCTGAGCCAGTGTGGCCAGCTAACAGTGCTGCTTATCAGTGCTCATCAGTGCAGCCTCATCAGTGCCGCCTATCAGTGCCCATCAGTGCAGCCTCCCCAGTGTCCAGTAATGCAGCCTCATCAGTGCCTATCAGTACAGTCTTATAAGTGCCCACCAGTGCTGCCTCATTAGTGCCAATCAGTGCAGCCTCATCATATTCTGCCTATCAGTGCCCATCAATGCAGCGTCATCAGTGCCCACCAGGGCAGCCTCACTGATGAAGCTGCTCTGATGAGCAGCCTCATCGGTGCCCATCAGTGCAGCCTCATCAGTGCCGCCTCATCAGTGCCCATCAACGCAGCCTCATCAGTACACATCAGTGCAGCCTCATAAGGGCCCATCAGTGCAACCTCATCATTGCACATCAGTGAAGAAGAAAAATTACTTATTTGCAAAAATTTTTACCAGAAATGAAGAAAAACATTTTGTTTTTTTTTCAAAATATTTGGTCTTTTTTCATGTATTTTGTAAACAATAAAAAACCCAGAGGTGATTAAATACCATCAAAAGAAAGCTCTATTTGTGTGAAAAAAATGCCAAAACTTTTACATGGGTACAGTGCAGCACAACCGCGCAATTGTCATTCAAATTGCGACAACACTGAAAGCTGAAAATTGGCCTGGGCAG
Organism: Pelophylax lessonae; assembly: GCF_965119305.1. Classification (NCBI taxonomy): domain Eukaryota; kingdom Metazoa; phylum Chordata; class Amphibia; order Anura; family Ranidae; genus Pelophylax; species Pelophylax lessonae. The sequence goes on from NC_138770.1 coordinate 182,638,466, forward strand.
GAAGGGAGTGAAAGTAACCAGTAGGCAAGTGGTTAAAAAAACTGGGTCTTAACTTTTTTAGCTGGCTCCTAGATTCAAAGCAAATTTGTCAAGCCCTGCCATAAACAGTTGTCATATTTAAACATACTTGTTTCCACCTATCTTATTGCAGCTCAGTGCTGCTGTCTCTTTGCAACCATATCCTGTCTAAATGCATGCACTCCCATGATGGCTGCATGGCATATCTCAGCGCTGGTTCCTTAACGGTGAAAGCTTTGATCTGTGCATAGTTGAAACCGTAGCCAATAATAGTCTCCATTGGAAGAGCAAAATTAGAAGAAAAAGGCAGTGTGTTGTCACCCTATAACAGGACAGTTATAAGTAAGGTTCTTCATGGCAGCATCACCAGATATTATTTTAGTGAAAACTGCAGATTAAAAACATTGGATGGGTGGATGAGGGAGAGGGTGCCTTTATCTATTCTAGATCTTAGTTGCTTTGGGCAATAATTCCTTTAAATGGTAGTCGACCTTATCTTCACACAGTGACAGTGTCAAAGCAAAAAAATCTTAGGTTTCTATTTAGAACATCCTTGAGCTGACCACTCAAGTGCAGACCTATAGTACAAAAGAGTTATTTACTTGATGTTATACTATGCTGACAATTGTGCATGCTAACCTCAGGGTCTAGAAGTGTTAAAAGCTTATCTGGAAATTTATGAAAACCTTGTAAGTATACTTGGCATGTATATTGTTTAATGCCTATCCACACCTGTCATGCTCACATATTTTATAGCATTGATGGTGAGAATCCTTAGAAAATGTAATATACTTGAAGGCATAGTGTAACTCCGATTTCACCTGTCATTATTCAAATCAGCCTTTTCTGACCCTAACTGGCGGTTCAGTCAGTGACAACTCTTCACATTAGCAAATGACTATTGATTGTATTGTACATGAGTGCAATTTAAAAGGAATTGTATTTTAATTGCTTTGGAAGTAGATTGGTAATAGAGTAGACACCATTCACATAAATATTGGTGCATGGCAAGTAGAAACCCTTAGAGGCCATGATGACCCATCACTAAAACACACAGAACAACCAAATCCTTGGACAATAGGTTTTAAAAAACTTGTACATAGCACGCTTGTTGACCTGTGGCACAGTCCGGTGCAGCCACACAGCTTGCTGCTTTTTGGGAGAGCAATTGTATCTGTTTTTATTGCTATATGCAAGTTTTTGCCTAGGGTTCCTCCTGAGGTTGCTGGGGGTTCCTTGAGAAATGGGCAATCTCTGCCTCTTAGATAAGTTCCCAGTGACACCATTTTTCCTTTTAGCTATCTGTAAAGGGGTAATTCTTCCCAATGATGACAAGAGTAAGGAGCATTCTTCCCACTGACTGTCACACTAATATGTCATGAGTTGTAGATTTTTAATTCCTCGGGACCAGAAATTTATTTCAAGGGTTCCTCTGTGTTCAAAAGGTTGATAATGGCTGGGTTACACTATGGGCGTATATGCTTTTTATTGACTGGATCACGTTTGGCGCGTTGGAGTTTCCCTTTATAAGGAGATGAAACACGAGCATTTTACCATACTATATGATGGTCCACAGGGTCTAGTAGGAGGCTTTAATACTTAGTGTCACCTGGTGGTGGACGTAATACGAATTGTGATTGGGGGGACACTGATGGAGCAAGTGAACCGTGGACAATTTGTTTCACATATATTTTTCCTTTTCACTCCTTGTGTATGGGCTTTTATGGACATATGGCTACATAGCTTAGTCTTTATAGGTAGACCTTCTAGAAACAGAGTCTAGCTGGGAATACTTTAGAATATTTCAGAACACAACAACTACTTGCACTTATTCTCTTGATCACTGTCCATCTCAGTAAAGTCCAGGGTAGTTTTGGTAACACAAGTGAGCAGCTGGAGGGATCCATGGTCTAAGGACAAATTGCCACCCACTGGAATTATAGGACACTGGTAGCATTCAGGGAGGGTTTCTTAGTAGCTGGGACTTCTTGAGAAGCTGCATGCCATTAAGCTCCTGCCAGGCTGCCTACATGCTGGTTCTGACAGTGGAGGGACTCTTATTTGACTACAGATCACTTGCCCAGCTACCTTTGCCCCATCAGGTGTGGCCTTTCTGAGTTCCCAAAGGAAGTATTTGAAGAACTAATCTAATCTGGGCATGTCCAGGAACTCAGGCCTTTGTGGGAAACAGAACTAAAGGGACCTGTGTCTACATCTGAGCATGGTGAATAATTGGGTACTCCAATATTGAAAGGAGTTGTAAAGTCAGAAGGTTTTTTTATCTTAATGCATTCTATGCATTAAGATGAAAAACTTCTGTGTATAGTAGCCCCCCTCAGCCCTCATAATTCTTACCTGAGCCCCCTCTCGATCCAGCAATGTCCAGAACTGCCTGAGCCATCCGGGACTCCTCTCCTCATTGGCTAAGACACAGCAGCGGTGCCATTGACTCCCACTGCTGTCAATCAAAGTCAGTTAGCCAATGAGGAAAGAGAGGGGACAGGGCCGAACCGCAGCTCTGTGTCTGAATGGATACACAGAGCTGTGACTTGGCTCGGGTGCCCCTATAGCAAGCTGCTTGCTGTGGGGGCACTCAAAGAGAGCAAGGGGCCAGGAGAGCCAAAGAAGGACCCGAGAAGAGGAGGATCTGGGCTGCTCTGTGCAAAACAAACTGCACAGAGGAGGTAAGTATAACATGTTTGTTATTGCTTAAAAAAAAAAAACAAGACTTTACAATCAATTGAAACTGTAAGAGTCATATGACTAATTATAGCCCTGACTAATATCTTCAGTCAGACAATGATATGACCACAAAAGTAGTAGAAGCAGCAATGGCTATTTGGCTTTTGGCATTATTTGGAAGGACAGAGGTCTCATGCTGCATACATTTTTCTTCTCATTGTATCAAAATATCCATCATGCCTATATTGGCTAAAAAAAAGGATTAAAGAAGAATTACAGTGATTTTTTTTTTTTTTTAAATAAATAAACGTCAAGCTACAAATTCTGTAGGTGCTGACTCTTAATAAGCAAACACTCACCAGCCCAGGGATCCAGCACTGTCATCACCAGTTCTTCAGCAGTCTTCAGATGCTCGGCGCCGCCATCTTGACTGTGGGAAGCCTGTTGTGACTTCCTGCTGTTTTGCAGCCAGCTACCCATGCACCTGCGCAAAACGTGCTGTGCTTCCAGAATGGACCCGCAGTCTTTTGGAACATGTGATATGTCGAGGGAGGTTGTGGGCAGGGATGAAAGGGGACAAACTTTCACTATTCTCATCTAGGCAAAAAAAGCAGAAGTGGGAGAGGGTACCTGTCAGAAAAAGGTACCCAATCCCAGAAAAAAAAAGTGTGAGAGAAAGGAGAAGGATAAATGGAGCCTTCACTTTAGGTGAAGTTCTGTTTTAAGACATTGATTGTTCTTGGGTCAAGATACAAGGTTATATTATTGTGATTTACTAATACAAAATGCATGTGAATGTACAGTATATAACATACACAGTATGTATTGTGTGAATTTTAGCACTTATCTCATTATCCTCTTTATGGCACCTCCTAGAGCTTGCTTCTCATCCAAAACTGAGGTTATAATGCACCTTATGTGTATCTTAAAACAAAACATTTTCGTGTCAGCAATGGGCTGTAACTACAGTGTGAGCTTTAGCATCCAGCATAAACAATAGTAGCAATTTTAAAGAACATGGCAGCAATCTGGCAATGGAATACACAACAGGGAGGTAACATTTATATACTCAACTGCAATTTAAAATAAAATTGTGCCTGGGGTTGAGCTTTAAAATTCCTGGTTGCCTGGTGCTGTGAGGCAAGGCAAGTATGGGTGTATGCCTGAAAACGGGCAGTAAAGTTGACTGGGATATTATAAGTGCTCAACTTTAGTGATCCTGACAGCACTAAGCCATTAGTTTGCAATTAGCAGCAGCGTTGTCAGCCTGCCATCCCCACTCCTTCAGTTGGCTGCCAGTCACTTCTGTGCATGCCTCTGATTGGCTTCCCAGTAGCTAAACAAAGGATCTCCACGTAAGAAGCTTTGCAACAGATTTACAAAAAATAATTGGCTTAAAAAGTAACTCCACTTTTGGTGTAAACGATACAATCCCCCTGGTTGATCAATGTACATTGCAAGGATTTTAGCAAACTTTGATGCATAAGCTTGAAGAAAAAGCTGCTCTCCTATGTCTTTTGGTTACTGATTCTGAATGGGAGTGACCTTTTCATTGTTGATCAGCTGATGCACTTGCAGTGCCACAATGAGGAAAGCTCCAAGGTCTGAATCCCTTTAGACCTTTTAGGAGCATCTCAGTCACCAAAGTGACATTTTTGTTGCTGAGGATGCCTAAAATCTGACTTGTATCTTAGCACAAACTTCAGGAAAAATCAGTCACCCACTTACACAAGCAGAACATTACATTTCTGGTGACGTTCTGCACACCAGCAGTGTACAGAACTCCTCCAGGTAGCCATATTACATTGAATTTTACAGAAAATTACAGTGCTGCAGACTGAAAAGTAAAGGTGATTTTTAATACCATTAAATTACATTGAGGCTTGTGTTACAGTTATACAGTATATGCTATAATATTTTTTTAGTTTGCTTTATTTCTCTCCCATTGAAGAAAACTGTGTACAGTGTGGCGTGATGCTAACCATACTGAAAAATAGATTTAGGTTTTACATGCACTTTAATATTATATTTTAAACACTGGTAACTGGGAGGATTTGGAAATATTTATTCTAGAATATCATATTTTACATTTTTAATCTGATTTTCTACAACCAAGTTCACAGTATTCCTGTTTGAACTATTTGCTTGTTTTTTTTTTTTTTTTTAATCTTGGTCTGGAATTTATTTTTGCTGTGTTGTAACTAATATGTATTTAAGCCACCAGCTGCCAGAAATTGTCTACAGATTACGGCTGTGATTGTCCATTCACAACAAGCAGATGGATGCATGAGAAAGTGAATCAGATGTCACCGGAGAGGGAAGGTGAGCACCGCTTACCTGCTCAGTAGTGATGTGCTGAACACTCCCAGGTTCGGTTCGCACCAGAACTCCTGAACATGGAAAAAGTTTGGACATGAGCCGCAAACCCTATTAAAGTCTATGGGAATCGAACTTGAAAAATCAAAAATCCCCATTTTGAAGGCTTATATGCAAGTTATTGGCCATAAAAAGGGTATGGTGGCCTGGGTACTGCCCTGGGTACTGCCCTGGGGGACCTGTATCAATGCAAAAACATTTTTTTTTAAAACTATTGTTTTTTTAAGGAGCATTGATTTTTCTGATACTTAAAGTTATACAATAAAATTGAATAATTCCTAGTGCCTGGGGGTCCCCTTAATCTGCCTGTAAAGTGATGCATCTGTACCATGTAAAGAACCTGCTACAGCAAAACTGACATATATAAAGGAAAAAAATTGATATTTAAATTGCCGGCAATGCAATACTATTGCAACACAAACATGTTAAAAAAACAGCGTGGGGGTCACCCCAATCCATTCCAGGCCCTTTGGGTCTAGTATGGGTTTTAAGGGGAACACTATGCCAAAATTTAAAATAAAACTAGTGTGAGGTCCCCCCCAAAGTCCATAAACAGACCCTTATCCAAGCATGCAGCCTGGCAGGCCAGGAAAGGGGGGAACAAGCAAGCGCTCCCCCTTCTGAGCCATGCTCTGCCCCCCCCCACCCCACAGCAGCTTGTCTCTATGTTGATGGGGACAAGAGCCTCTTCCTGACAACCCTGGGCTGTGGTTGTGGGGGTCTGCGTGCAAGTGGCTTATTGGAATCTGGAGGCCTCCTTTAACAAGGGGGCCTCCAGATCCCGCCCCATGTGAATGAGTATGGTGTGACATCGTTGATCGATGCATGATGGGTCAGCGATGTCACATGGGGGAGGTGCCACCAGGCGACATTGCCAGGTGGCTCCACGCTTTAAATATTTAAGAACTGTCAAGCAGCTGAGCATGCAGTCGGTATTTAGCCTTCGTCGTGGGCAGAGTTTCTTTTTCTTTTCTCGGGTCCAGCAGTGGCGGCAGGTGTCGTGATTTGCTGATGGATCTACATTGTGGGAAATTATATTTTTATTTTTAATATAAAATAATAATAACTTTTATTTTTGTCCAACACTGTGTGTGTTTTTTATTTATTTTTGACACTTCTTAGGGTGAATGAGTAGGGGTACCATGTACCATATGCTAATTTACGTAGGGGGTAGGATCTGGGGGCCACCTTATTAAAGGGGGTTTCCAGATCCTGATAAGCCCCGTGCCCGCAGACCCCCATAACCACAGCCCATGGTTGTGGGGAAGAGGCCCTTGTCCCCATCAACATGGGGACAAGGTGCTGTCGGGGGGGGGGGCAGAAGCACCTGCCACAAAGCACCTTTCCCATGTTGAGGGCATGTGACTTGGTATGATTCGGGGGGGGGCACTCGCTCACCCCCACCCCTTTCTAGGCTAAATGCTCAGATAAGAGTCTAGTATCGATTTTGGGACGAACCTATGCCATTTAAAAAAAAAATGTTAGTGTGAGGGTTCCCCTCAAAATCCATAACAGACCTAAGGGTTTGATATGGATTTTGGGGGGGCTCCACACTGTTGTTTTTTTTTAATTATGGCATGGGGTTCACTTTAAAATCCATACCAGACACAAAGGGCCTGGTATGGATTGGGGGGACCCCCACATGTTTTTTTTTCCCAGATTACCGGCAATGTTTTTTTTTTTTTTCTTTCAGCTGTCAGACCGTTGAGAGTTGATGACTCATTGTTAAGGATGTTGCAGCCGCCTTCCTGGCTTGCTCCTTAACAACCAACTATTCACCGTGCCTTGACTGGGCAAAGCTTTGCCCAATCAGGACTTAGAATGCAAATGCAATGGATTAGAATGCAATCGGCAGGCGAACGTCCTGCCGAGTGCCCCGCAAATTTGGGTGTTCGCCAAACAGGTGATGTTTGATTAACTGCTCGCCCAACACTAAGGCTACATTCACACCTGAGCGTAGCGTTTTTCGCGCGTTTTTTACCGCGATTTTTACCGCGATTTTTGTACAGGCGTTTTTAGATTGAATAGAGATCAATGGAAAACGCCTGTAATCTGCCCAAAAAGAAGCTCATGTACTTTTTTGAGCGTTGGGCGTTTTGTAAACAGCGTCAAAACGCTCAGATGTGAACAGGGGCCATTGAAATGAATAGGATTTGTCTTGTTGGGCGTTTTGAGAGCTGATCCTAGAGCAGAAAAACGCCCCAAAAACGCCCCAAAACGCCTAGATGTGAACGGAGCCTAATGTTTAGCTATGGTATGTATTAGCTAACATGCTAAGAGTTAGTTTTTAAACATATCTACAATCTAACTCTAAAATCGTAATATTCATTCCTACACTTTATTTCAATTATTTCTAGCCTTAAAGGGATTATAAAGGCAGAAGGTATTTTTATTTTTATGCTTTCTATGCATTAAGATAAAAAATCCTTCTGTGTGCAGCAGCCCTCCTCAGCCCCCTAATACTTACTTGAGCTCATTTGTACCCAGCGATGTTGCAGGAGTGTCTCAGCTGCCCTGGACTCCCCTCTTCATTGGCTGAGACAGCAGTGTGGTGCGATTGGCTTCCGTTGCTGTCAATCAAAGTCAGTCAGCCAATCAGGAGAGAGAGGGAGCAGGGCTGGGTCTCAGCTCCCTGTCTGAATGGATACACGGAACTGTAGCTCGGCTCGGGTGCCCCCATAGCAAGCTGCTTGCTGTGGGGGCACTCAACAGGAGGGAGGGGCCAGTAGCACAGAAGAGGGACCCGAGAAGAGGAGGATCTGGGCCACTCTGTGCAAAACCAACTGCACAGAGCAGGTAAGTATAACGTTTGTTTTTTGTTTTGTTTTTTAAACTGAGACTTTACAATCACTTTATTATTATTCTGAGCAGTTTGCGAAAATCCCCATCAAATCCTTGATTTCAGAGGCACTGCTGGGTCACACATTTCACAGAGCATGCTTTCTAACCTTTAGAGGTGCTGAGAGGAGGAGTTTCAGGGGGCGGAGTCAGTACAGGAATTACAGCCTGCAGGCCTTAAGGTACCATGGGATATGTCATTTATAGAAATTGAAAGTAAACAGCAGAGGAGAAGCCGCAAAGCATGCAGGGAATTCAGGAAGTTGTAGAAAGAGATGGCCAGCAGGGAGGCAGAACTGCTCAGATTTCTGAACTAAGCTTATATTGAATTGACAAATATAACTATTCTTTGTATTGCTATTACAATGTCGATGTTATAAAATGAAAGTGTATGCTGTGATAATAGATCTCAATTAATCTCTTCACGCCGGCCGCACACATATATGTAGCCTCTTGGCATGTAGGCCTTAACGTCGAGGGTCACATATATGCAGCCCTGTGTAAACAACTTACCGCGCTGAACGTGCGCTCCAAGTACAGCAGCTGACGGCTATCGAAAAGCTCCCCATGCATACTAGCGATCAGGAGCTTTCCGATCATGTGACTGATATAACAGCCAATCACATGACCCGAATTCCCATCTCCACCTTTCGACTTTTAGAACCTTAACCTCCCTGGCGGTATGATTCTGTCAGGAATTCTGTACCAAAAGCGGTACAATTCTTTTCATGGAAATTTGGCGTTATGTATTATAGGCCTACAATTCTTAGTAATTACTGACTTAAACCTGACCAAAACAAGAGTCTAGTAGACATCCCAGATGTGATAAATTTGAAACACAAACGCATGAATTATAATCGAATCAATAATATAATTTTATTATAGAATATATAATATCATATAATAAAATTATATTATTGATTAGATTATAATTCATGCGTTATCTATTATATATATATATATATCTGTGTGTGTGTGTGTATATATATATATATATATATAACGCATGAATTATAATCGAATCAATAATATAATTTTATATATATATATATTACATAGTTACATAGTTAGTGAGGCTGAAAAAAGACACAAGTCCATCCAGTTCAACCTATGATGTGTGTGTGTGTTTGCTTTTAACCTTACATTGTATACCCCTGTATGTTGTGGTCTTTAAGGTGTCCATCCAATAGTTTTTTGAAACTATCAATGCTCCCCGCTGATACGACTGCTTGCGGAAGAGAATTCCACATCCTTACCGCTCTTACAGTGAAGAACCCCTTACGCACTTTAAGGTTAAACCGCCTTTCCTCAAGTTTTAGTGAGTGGCCACGTGTCTTATTGTATCTCCTTTCTCTGAATAGTTTGTTCCTTATGCTAGGGTCGCCAGTACAGTATTTGTACATTGAGATCATATCCCCCCTCAATCGTCTCTTCTCCAGAGAGAATAAGTTCAGTGCTTGTAGTCTTTCCTCATAGCTGATGTCCTCCATTCCCCTAATTATTTTTGTTGCCCTTCTCTGGACTTTCTCCAATTCCAGCACATCCTTCCTGAGGACCGGTGCCCAGAACTGGACAGCATACTCCAGATGTGGCCGGACCAGAGTTTTGTAGAGTGGAAGAATAATCTCTTTATTTCTGGAGTGAATCCCCTTTTTTATACATCCCAGTATTCTGTTGGCTTTGCTTGCAGCGGCTTGGCATTGCATGCCACTTCCAAGCCTGTTGTCTACCAGTACCCCCAGGTCCCTTTCCATCCTAGACTCACCCAGAGGTTCCCCCCCTAGTGAGTAGCTTGCTTTCTGGTTTCTGGCCCCCAAGTGCATTACTTTACATTTTTCTACATTAAATCTCATCTGCCATGTAGTTGCCCACCCCGTTATTTTGTTCAGGTCTGCTTGCAAGATTTCCACATCCTGCATAGAAGATATTGGCATGCCTAATTTGGTATCATCTGCAAATACTGAGATTGTACTAGATATCCCCTCCTCTAGATCATTTATGAATAAATTAAACAGGATTGGTCCCAGGACAGAACCCTGGGGGACCCCACTTTCCACACCCGCTCCACATTAATCACCACCCTCTGGACTCTCCCCTGGAGCCAGTTCTCTATCCAGGTACTCACCTTATGATCCATACCTACCTTCCTTAGTTTGTACAGTAAGCGTTTGTGGGGAACGGTGTCAAAGGCCTTTGCAAAGTCCAGATACACCACATCCACAGGCTTACCTTTATCTAAGTGGCAGCTCACTTCATCGTAGAAGGTTAATAGATTGGTTTGGCATGAACGATTTTTCATGAATCCATGCTGATTACTACTTATAATACCGTTTTCATTACTAAAGTCTTGTATGTGGTCCCTTATCATCCCCTCCAAAATTTTGCAGACTACTGATGTTAGGCTGACCGGCCTATAGTTACCCGGGATATATCTCGGCCCCTTTTTAAATATTGGTACCACGTTGGCTTTTTTCCAATCAGCTGGCACCATACCTGTCTGTAAACTATCCTTAAAGATCAAGAATAATGGTCTGGCAATCACCTGGCTGAGCTCATTAAGAACCCTTGGGTGCAAGCCATCCGGTCCCGGGGATTTATTTATGTTAAGTTTCTCTAGTTTAGCTCTAAGTCTATCCTCTGTTATCCATGGCGGCACTTCCTGAGGTGTATTATTTAGTTCGGCCTTACAAGCGGGGTTCGTGTAGCCCCCCGATTCCTTTGTGAAGACTGAAGAAAAGAAATTATTTAACACTTCCGCCTTTTCTCTGTCCTCTGTGGCCATTTTTCCTTTATCATCTTTTATGGGGCCAATGTGTTCTGGCCTCGCTTTCTTACTGTTTATATACTTAAAGAACTTCTTGGGGTTCTTTTTACTCTCCTCCGCTATATGTCTCTCGTGTTCTATTTTAGCCGCCCTGATTTCATCTTTACATTTCTTATTACACTCTTTGTAGTGCTTAAATGCTGCCAATGACCCCTCAGTCTTGTATTTTTTGAAGGCCTTTTCTTTAGCTCTAATATACATTTTTATGTTGGAGTTTAGCCACCCAGGGTTTAGTTTTGCTCTTTTAAATTTATTTCCCTGTGGAATGCACTGGCCCACCCCCTTGTTAAGTATGCTCTTGAAGCACTACCATTTTTCCTCCGTGTTCTTTGTTCCCAGGGTTCTATCCCATTTGATATTTTCTAGCAGCGAGCGCAGTTTAGGGAAATTGGCTCTTTTGAAATTCAGTGTCCTTATATTACCCTTGTGTTTCCTATTACTGTAATTAATACTGAAACCAATTGACCTATGGTCACTGTTCCCTAAGTTGTCCCGTATTTCTATATCCGTGAGCAGGTCTGTATTGTTGGTAATCAGTAGGTCAAGTACCGCATTGTTTCTTGTCGGTGCATTCACCATCTGACCCATGAAATTGTCCTGCAAAACATTTAGGAACTGTCGAGCCTTGGCTGAATGCGCGGTTCCTTCTGCCCAGTCTATATCAGGATAATTAAAGTCCCCCATTATAATGACATTTCCCATCCTTGCTGCCAATCCTATCTGTAACATGAGGTCCACCTCCCCCTCCTCCCTCTGGTTGGGGGGCCTATAGCATACGCCCAATATTACCTTCCCCACCGTGCCTTCCCTTTGAAGCTCTACCCATAGGGATTCTGCTTCGTCCATAGCTCCATTATTAATATCATCCCTCATATTTACCTGTATACTGTTCTTAATATACAAACATACCCCTCCCCCTTTTTTACCCTCTCTATCTCTGCGATAAAGGGAATACCCCTGAATGGTCGCCATCCAGTCATGAGAGCTGTCAAACCAAGTCTCAGTTATCCCCACAAAATCTAAGTCCTCCTCAAACATCAGCAGCTCCAGCTCTCCCATCTTGTTGGCCAGGCTTCTGGCATTGGTATATAAGCCTCGTAATTTTGATGTTTTTAGGCTGCTCTCTTGATTTTTCCCCGTACCCACCCTGGGTATAGGAGCTCCGAACACCCTACCACTAATGCCCCCATTTCTGCCCTCTGAAACTTGCTTTCCACTGGCTAATTCTACATCTGTACCCTCACCCCCATTCCCTAGTTTAAAAGCCCCTCTAACTTTTTGGCCATCCTCGCACCCAGTACGGCTGCACCCTCCCCACTTAGGTGCAATCCGTCCCTACCAAAGAGCCGGTGACCGACTGAGAAGTCGGCCCAGTTCCCCAGGAACCCGAAACCCTCCTTACTACACCAGCTCCTCAGCCACTCGTTAACTTCCCTAATCTCCCGCTGCCTCTCTGGTGTGGCTCGAGGTACAGGTAGTATTTCGGAAAATACTACCTTGGAGGTCCTAGTCCTCAACTTAGCGCCTAAGTCCCTGAAATCGTTTAGGACTCTCCGTCTTCCTCTGCCTATGTCATTGGTACCCACGTGTACCATGACAGCTGGGTCTTCCCCAGCCCCACCCAATAATCTGTTCACCCGATCCGCGATGTGCCGAACCCGAGCGCCCGGCAAACAACAGACTGTTCGGCGCACACGGTCTTTGTCACAGATTACACTGTCTGCCCTTCTAATAATTGAGTCCCCTACCACCAGCACCTGTCTTTCCTTTCCTTTTCTCCCGGCCTCACTGGAGGAGTTCTTCCCCTGGCAGCTAGGGGCGTCGCTCTGCTCCAGCAATGCTGGTCCCTGACTGGTTTCCCCAACATCACACAACGGGGCGTATCTATTGGGGTGCTCCAGCCCAGGATCAGCCTCCTTGACTTGTCCCCTTCTACCCCTCCTAACTGTCACCCCTCTGCTCTGCTCTGATGCCTGCACCTCCAATACTCCGCCCACCTCTGTGCAGGCCCCTGTCTGCACCTGATTGGTACAATCCTGGCTCTCCTCCGGTATGGACATTCGTCTCAGTGTTGCCAGCTGCTTCCCTAGATTCAGGACCTGAGCTTCCAGGGAAGCAACGTGCTCACATTTTGCGCATTTGTATTCGCCCTCGATCGCATGACCGAGGAACGCATACATATCACAAGATGTACACCGAGTCGCATCTCCACACCCGCCGGGCATTGTACCTACTATCTAATCTAATGGGGATTCAGCGATTTAAGTCTATCCTATGTGGCTATTTCCTGGCTTCCTAACGCTACCTTCTCACCCTCTGGTATTCCGCTCCACTCACTTGACACCGGTCAGTCACCCAACACTCACAATCTCACAGCCCGGTCAGACGCACAACACTAAGTCGCACAGCCCGGTCAGACGCACAACATTCAGTCGCACAGCCCGGTCAGACACACAACATTCAGTCGCACAGCCCGGTCAGACGCACAACACCGAGTCGCACAGCCCGGTCAGACGCACAACACCGAGTCGCACAGCCCGGTCAGACGCACAACACCGAGTCGCACAGCCTGGTCAGACGCACAACACCGAGTCGCACAGCCCGGTCAGACGCACAACACCGAGTCGCACAGCCCGGTCAGACGCACAACACCGAGTCGCACAGCCCGGTCAGACTCACAACACAGAGTCGCACAGCCCGGTCAGACTCACAACACAGAGTCGCACAGCCCGGTCAGACTCACAACACTGAGTCGCACAGCGCGGTCAGACGCACAACACTGAGTCGCACAGCCCGGTCAGACGCACAACACTGAGTCGCACAGCCCGGTCAGACGCACAACACTGAGTCGCACAGCCCGGTCAGACGCACAACACTGAGTCGCACAGCCCGGTCAGACGCACAACACTGAGTCGCACAGCCCGGTCAGACGCCCAACACTCAGGTAGTGATAGGTACTCCCAGACACTCAGGTACTCACAGGTACTCACAAATACTCAGGTACTCACAGATACTCAGGTACTCACAGGTACTCCCAGATACTCAGGTACTCCCAGATACTCAGGTACTCACAGATACTCCCAGATACTCAGGTACTCCCAGATACTCAGGTACTCACAGGTACTCAGGTACTCACAGGTACTCCCAGATACTCAGGTACTCCCAGATACTCACAGATACTCAGGTACTCTCAGGTACTCCCAGATACTCAGGTACTCACAGATACTCAGGTACTCACAGATACTCACAGATACTCAGGTACTCACAGGTACTCACAGATACTCAGGTACTCACAGATACTCAGGTACTCACAGATACTCACAGATACTCAGGTACTCACAGATACTCAGGTACTCACAGATACTCAGGTACTACACTACACCCTCAGTCAGTGTACAATCTCAGTCACCAGTCTTACTTACCTAGTGTATGTCCCTTTAAGTCTGTCTCTAGCAGTTCCTGGCTGTTTTTTTTTTTTTTTTTTTTTCCCTCAGACGGTCAGTCTCCGCTCTGCACCCGCCTCCCTCTGTCACTTCCCGGTCAGCCTTTGCTCGCTAGTCTCCTCTGCTCCCTCTCTGTCTGGGGGGGGGGGGGTCCGCACCACTCGCCGCCCGCCGCAAAAAGGGGGGGGGGGTTTACTGTTCCGCTCGCCACCCGCAACAAGAGAGGGGGGGGTTACCGACCCGCTCGCCGCTCGCTTCTGGGGGGGGGGGGTGGGGGGTCGGGGTCCGAGCGCCGCTCCCCGCCGCTGCTCTCCTGGGGGGGGGGGGGTTACTCACACGCGGTCGGTCACGCACACACTCCACACACACTCCTCTCTCCTGCACGCCCTGACAGCCTCTGATCCCGCGCTCTGCTCTCTGCTCCACAGCACCACCTGCTGGCAGAAGGCACAACCAGCATTAACCTCCCTGGCAGTATGATTCTGTCAGGAATTCTGTACCAAAAGCGGTACAATTCTTTTCATGGAAATTTGGCGTTATGTATTATAGGCCTACAATTCTTAGTAATTACTGACTTAAACCTGACCAAAACAAGAGTCTAGTAGACATCCCAGATGTGATAAATTTGAAACACAAACGCATGAATTATAATCTAATCAATAATATAATTTTATTATAGAATATATAATATCATATAATAAAATTATATTATTGATTAGATTATAATTCATGCGTTATCTATTATATATATATATATATGTGTGTGTGTGTGTGTATATATATATATATAACGCATGAATTATAATCGAATCAATAATATAATTTTATATATATATATATATATATATATATATATATATATATGTGTATATAGGTATATATATATACACATATATACATATATATATACATATATATATACATATATATATATATACATATATATATATATATATATATATATATATACATATATATATATATGCATATATATAATATAAAATGTGTTTGTGTTTTGTGCAACGTTTTTTTTTTTTTTTTTTTGAATTTCCCTCCCTAGTTCCGCTCCCATGCAGCATTGCTGCTGCAGGGAACGGAACTAGGAAGTCCTCCTACCGATAGACGAGCGGCAGAGATCTCGGCTGGCGGTCACAGCAATGAGAGCTCATCGCTGGATCGCCAGGATAAGGTAAGACACTCCGCTGCGCTCTCTGCACATCCACCCCGAGCGTGACTCGGGGATACCGATAATAGCATGAAATTCCTACCCCGAGTCACGCTCGGGTTTACCGCTAGCCAGGTTAAAGGGCCAGGAGGCGGTCAGCGGGAAGAGGTTAAGCACTTGCCGAGTGCCCGCCGCAGTTTTAATGTGGCAGGCTGGCTCAGCTGCACGAAATGACGTACAAATACGTCGGTTCACAGGAGCACTCCTAGGGTCGAGTGCGCACTGGCGGCGGTGCGCTCTCGCCCCCACTAGGCAGCAGGGATGCCGATGCACGGGACCGGTGGCACCGATTGCCGCCGGCCATCCTCGATCGCTCCCTGCTGAGAGAAAAGCACGGTTAGCTGTTGTAAACACAGCTGACTGTTGTTCTCTCTGAAATGATCACAGAACGCCTCTGATCCTTCTATATAGGAACATGGGTCTCTATGATAATTTCGCAAATTCCTCCACGAACAGTTAGAAAACACTCCCCTAGGCTCACAATTAACCCTTTGATCACCCACTAGATTAACCCCTTCCCTGCCAGTGTCAATGATTACAGCAACAGTGCATATTTTTAATACTGATTACTGTAGTATTGTCACTGGTCTCCCCAAAAGTGTCAAAAATGTCAGTTAGGGGTCCGATCTGTCCGCTGCAATGTCGAAGCCCCGCTAAAAATTGCAGATCGCCGCCATTACTAGTAAAAAATAAAATATATATAAATGACATAAATCTTTCCCCTAGTTTGTAGACGCGATAACTTTTGCGCAAAGCAATCAAAATACCCTTATTGCGATTTTTTTTTTTACCAATAATATATAGCAGAATACAAATTGGCCTAAAAGGATGAAAAAGTTTGATTTTTACATTTTTTTTTTTTGGGAATGTTATATAGCAGAATGTGATAACTATAGTTTTTTGGGGGTTTTTTTCCAGAATTGCCGCTCTTTTTTTGTTTATAGTGCAAAAAATAAAAATCGCAGAGGTAATCACATACCACCAAAAGAAAGCTCTATTTGTGGGGGAAAAAAGGACATCAAATTTATTTCGGTACAGCGTCACATGACCACACAATTGTCCTTTAAATTAATGCAGTGCCGAATCGCAAAAAAATGGCCTGATCATTAAGGGGACAAATCCTTTCCGGTCCAGAACTGGTTAAGTAAGTGGACAGCTGAAATCTTAAAGTCAACGAGTTTTATTGCTGCTTGTACCCCTTTGTGCTTGGAAGATTCACCCTTTCTAATTCTTTTGGGCACCACTGTCTTATAGACAGATGGTAAAGGGATATTCACAATGTAATGTTTGTAGTCTAAACCATTGCTGAAGGCAATCTTCCAATGGTATACCTCTTCTGGTGCCAACTGAATATTTTGGGTAGAGTTTTTGCTACCTCCTTTTGTGTCTGGGATTTTAATTAAAGGGAATTCTATCTCATAGGATAATAGGACAGAAACGGCAAAAAAAAAAAAAGGAAATAAACCAGTGGTTCTACTTTTACAATAACTATGAAACGTTAAATAAAGGGAGCAGATACAACAATGGAATAGTGTTATATGCAGTAACCCATAGCAATAAATCAGCAATCATTTTTAGTTGCTCTGACTATGATAATGTAAAATCCAGTTGGTTGCTTGGGGCTAGAACACTTTGCACATTTCACAGCTCTTTGCACATCATTATTAAGTAAGCTAAGCCTGTTATAGTATGCTGTTTAACAGCTGCCTGTACAGCTCTGTACTACTGCATATCATCTCTTTCCACAGATCCTCTCACTGCTTTGTATTTCAGCATATTAGATTCTTCTATCTGTGATTACTATAATTATTGTGCTCGGTATACAATGCATAGCCCATTGGTATACATGCACTGTCCGCTGTCTATTGTGTTGCAAGCAAGCTTGTGAAAAACAATGGTTGGTTAAAAATCAGAGGATGGATTCACACATCTGCATTTCAGTTCCCCCAAATCAATTCCTATTTTCCCGAAGAGAGAAGCACAACTGCTTTATCAATATATAGTTGTGCTCTGTGTGTTTGACTTTAACATAATATTCTGCAGCAAATGGATTATGCAAATGATGCAGTATGACATTCACTGACTCCCGCTCTGCTTGCGTGTCTATAGCTCATCCTATAACTCAGTCCTAAATCACATTCTACACTCTAATTTGCTGTTAAGGCCACGATCACAGAGAAACTATACAGGGCTATAATTATCTTCAGATATACATTTCAAAACATGCTCCAAGCGTAGTTAAAGCGAAGAAAAAAACAATGAGGTATATCATCCTACAATTTGAATTTGATAAATGATGTAAATGAGGATCTAATTCTGACAGTGTTAACTCAGCAATTTCTGCTTGGGATTTCTGAATGCTATGTGAAATATAAAGGGCATAGGCTTGCGGTACACCCAAAATAGCGCAAATTTGCATGTTTAAGTTTTGTATACAATTGCATAGTTGCTGACATTTCAAAAAAAGTTTCCAGGGACATCTTTGTTTGCTGTGTGTACAGCAAGTCTTTCTGGGAGGAGCATGCACTTAAAGCGGTTGTATGCATCGCATACTAGCACATTATTTGAAACTTACCTTGAAACAAAGCTGCTCCAGCGCCACAATGTCAGCTCTGCAGCCGCTTCCATCTTCACCCATCTTGCTTCTGGGTTTGCGGGCTTCGGCTCTGTGACCGGCTGGAATCACGATGACATCACTCCCATGCAGGAGCCGCCGTTTACGGCACGGGCG
Organism: Pelophylax lessonae; assembly: GCF_965119305.1. Taxonomy (NCBI): domain Eukaryota; kingdom Metazoa; phylum Chordata; class Amphibia; order Anura; family Ranidae; genus Pelophylax; species Pelophylax lessonae. The sequence goes on from NC_138770.1 coordinate 182,656,603, forward strand.
GCCATTCCTTCAGAGCCCATGCGCCAGTCATGTCGCTGGCTGCATTTATTGTAAATATCTCCTAAACTGAGATATTTACACTACCTATACGTAAGCCTTATTATAGGCTTACCTATAGGTAAAAGGCAGTAGAGGAAGTTTACTTTTCATTTAAAGGAGTTGTAAAGGCAGAAGGTTTTTTCTATTAATGCATTCTATTTATTAAGATAAAAGCCTTCTGTGTGTGGCAGCCTCCCCAACACCCCCTAATACTTACCTGAACCCCACCATTGTCCAGCGATGTCCACATGTCCCTCGGCTCAGTCAGGTGATTGGCTGGGCCATTCTAGCAGCTTTATTTTCTTTCCTTGAAACAAATTTATAGTTTCCTTGGCTTTGTGTTTGGGATCATTGGCTTGCTGAAATTTGACACTGACCATCTTGCTAAGTACTGCAACTCCTGCAGTAGTATGTAGGGCAGGGTACAGAAGTCAGTACTATGTAGGGCAGTGTACAGATGTCAGTACTATGCAGGGTAGTGAACAGATATCAGTATTATGTAGGGCAGTGTACAGAAGTCAGTACTATGTAGGGCAGTGTACAGCGGTCAGTAGGATGTAGGGCAGTGTACAGAGGTCAGTACTTTGTAGGGCAGTGTACAGATGTCAGTACTATGCAGGGTAGTGAACAGATATCAGTATTATGTAGGACAGTGTACAGATGTCAGTACTATGTAGGGCAGGGTACAGAAGTCAGTACTATGTAGGACAGTGTACAAAGGTCAGTAGGATGTAGGACAGTGTACAAAGGTCAGTAGGATGTAGGGCAAGGTACAGAGGTCAGTAGGATGTAGGGCAGGGTATAGAGGTCAGTAGGATGTAGGGCAGGGTACAGAGGTCAGTAGGATGTAGGGCAGGGTACAGAGGTCAGTGGGATGTAGGGCAGTGTACAGAGGTCAGTAGGATGTAGGGCAGTGTACAGAGGTCAGTACTATGTAGGGCAGTGTACAAAGGTCAGTAGGATGTAGGGCAGTGTACAGATGTCAGTACTATGTAGGGCAGTGTACAAAGGTCAGTAGGATGTAGGGCAGTGTACAGAGGTCAGTAGGATGTAGGGCAGTGTACAGAGGTCAGTAGGATGTTGGGCAGGGTACAAAGGTCAGTAGGATGTAGGACAGTGTACAGAGGTCAGAACTATGTAGGGCAGTGTACAGATGTTAGTACTATGTAGGGCAGGGTACAGAAGTCAGTACTATGTAGGGCAGTGTACAGATGTCAGTACTATGCAGGGTAGTGAACATATATCAGTAGTATGTAGGGCAGTGTACAGAGGTCAGTACTATGTAGGGCAGTGTACAGATGTCAGTGGGATGTAGGGCAGTGTATAGATGTCAGTACTATGTAGGGCAGTGTACAGAGGTCAGTATGATGTAGGGCAGTGTACAGAGGTCAGTACTATGTAGGGCAGTGTACAGAGGTCAGTAGGATGTAGGGCAGTGTACAGAGGTCAGTAGGATGTAGGGCAGTGTACAGAGGTCAGTAGGATGTAGGGCAGTGTACAGATGTCAGTACTATGTAGGGCAGTGTACAAAGGTCAGTAGGATGTAGGGCAGTGTACAGAGGTCAGTAGGATGTAGGGCAGTGTACAGAGGTCAGTACTATGTAGGGCAGTGTACAGAGGTCAGTAGGATGTAGGGCAGTGTACAGAGGTCAGTACTATGTAGGACAGTGTACAAAGGTCAGTAGGATGTAGGGCAGGGTACAGAGGTCAGTAGGATGTAGGGCAGGGTACAGAGGTCAGTAGGATGTAGGGCAGTGTACAGAGGTCAGTAGGATGTTGGGCAGGGTACAGAGGTCAGTAGGATGTAGGGCAGTGTACAGAGGTCAGTACTATGTAGGGCAGTGTACAGAGGTCAGTAGGATGTAGGGCAGTGTACAAAGGTCAGTACTATGTAGGGCAGTGTACAGAGGTCAGTAGGATGTAGGGCAGGGTACAGAAGTCAGTACTATGTAGGGCAGTGTACAGATGTCAGTACTATGCAGGGTAGTGAACATATATCAGTAGTATGTAGGGCAGTGTACAGAGGTCAGTACTATGTAGGGCAGTGTACAGATGTCAGTGGGATGTAGGGCAGTGTATAGATGTCAGTACTATGTAGGGCAGTGTACAGAGGTCAGTATGATGTAGGGCAGTGTACAGAGGTCAGTACTATGTAGGGCAGTGTACAGAGGTCAGTAGGATGTAGGGCAGTGTACAGAGGTCAGTAGGATGTAGGGCAGTGTACAGAGGTCAGTAGGATGTAGGGCAGTGTACAGATGTCAGTACTATGTAGGGCAGTGTACAAAGGTCAGTAGGATGTAGGGCAGTGTACAGAGGTCAGTAGGATGTAGGGCAGTGTACAGAGGTCAGTACTATGTAGGGCAGTGTACAGAGGTCAGTAGGATGTAGGGCAGTGTACAGAGGTCAGTACTATGTAGGACAGTGTACAAAGGTCAGTAGGATGTAGGGCAGGGTACAGAGGTCAGTAGGATGTAGGGCAGGGTACAGAGGTCAGTAGGATGTAGGGCAGTGTACAGAGGTCAGTAGGATGTTGGGCAGGGTACAGAGGTCAGTAGGATGTAGGGCAGTGTACAGAGGTCAGTACTATGTAGGGCAGTGTACAGAGGTCAGTAGGATGTAGGGCAGTGTACAAAGGTCAGTACTATGTAGGGCAGTGTACAGAGGTCAGTAGGATGTAGGGCAGTGTACAGATGTCAGTACTATGTAGGGCAGTGTACAAAGGTCAGTAGGATGTAGGGCAGTGTACAGAGGTCAGTAGGATGTAGGGCAGTGTACAGAGGTCAGTACTATGTAGGGCAGTGTACAGAGGTCAGTAGGATGTAGGGCAGTGTACAGAGGTCAGTACTATGTAGGACAGTGTACAAAGGTCAGTAGGATGTAGGGCAGGGTACAGAGGTCAGTAGGATGTAGGGCAGGGTACAGAGGTCAGTAGGATGTAGGGCAGTGTACAGAGGTCAGTAGGATGTTGGGCAGGGTACAGAGGTCAGTAGGATGTAGGGCAGTGTACAGAGGTCAGTACTATGTAGGGCAGTGTACAGAGGTCAGTAGGATGTAGGGCAGTGTACAAAGGTCAGTACTATGTAGGGCAGTGTACAGAGGTCAGTAGGATGTAGGGCAGTGTACAGATGTCAGTACTATGTAGGACAGTGTGCAAAGGTCAGTAGGATGTAGGGCAGGGTACAGAGGTCAGTAGGATGTAGGGCAGTGTACAGATGTCAGTTATATGTAGGACAGTGTACAAAGGTCAGTAGGATGTAGGGCAGTGTACAGAGGTCAGTACTATGTAGGGCAGGGTACAGAGGTCAGTAGGATGTAGGGCAGTGTACAGATGTCAGTACTATGTAGGACAGTGTACAGAGGTCAGTAGGATGTAGGGCAGTGTACAGAGGTCAGTAGGATGTAGGGCAGTGTACAGATGTCAGTACTATGTAGGGCAGTGTACAGATGTCAGTACTATGCAGGGTAGTGAACATATATCAGTATTATGTAGGGCAGTGTACAGAGGTCAGTACTATGTAGGGCAGTGTACAGAGGTCAGTGGGATGTAGGGCAGTGTACAGATGTCAGTACTATGTAGGGCAGTGTACAGAGGTCAGTAGGATGTAGGGCAGTGTACAGATGTCAGTACTATATAGGACAGTGTACAGAGGTCAGTAGGATGTAGGGCAGTGTACAGAGGTCAGTAGGATGTAGGGCAGTGTACTGATGTCAGTAGGATGTAGGGCAGTGTACAAAGGTCAGTAGGATGTAGGGCAGTGTACAGAGGTCAGTACTATGTAGGGCAGTGTACAGATGTTAGTACTATGTAGGGCAGGGTACAGAAGTCAGTACTATGTAGGGCAGTGTACAGATGTCAGTACTATGCAGGGTAGTGAACATATATCAGTATTATGTAGGGCAGTGTACAGAGGTCAGTACTATGTAGGGCAGTGTACAGAGGTCAGTGGGATGTAGGGCAGTGTATAGATGTCAGTACTATGTAGGGCAGTGTACAGAGGTCAGTAGGATGTAGGGCAGTGTACAGAGGTCAGTACTATGTAGGGCAGTGTACAGAGGTCAGTAGGATGTAGGGCAGTGTACAGAGGTCAGTAGGATGTAGGGCAGTGTACAGAGGTCAGTAGGATGTAGGGCAGTGTACAGGTGTCAGTACTATGTAGGGCAGTGTACAAAGGTCAGTAGGATGTAGGGCAGTGTACAGAGGTCAGTAGGATGTAGGGCAGTGTACAGAGGTCAGTACTATGTAGGGCAGTGTACAGAGGTCAGTAGGATGTAGGGCAGTGTACAGAGGTCAGTACTATGTAGGACAGTGTACAAAGGTCAGTAGGATGTAGGGCAGGGTACAGAGGTCAGTAGGATGTAGGGCAGGGTACAGAGGTCAGTAGGATGTAGGGCAGTGTACAGAGGTCAGTAGGATGTTGGGCAGGGTACAGAGGTCAGTAGGATGTAGGGCAGTGTACAGAGGTCAGTACTATGTAGGGCAGTGTACAGAGGTCAGTAGGATGTAGGGCAGTGTACAAAGGTCAGTACTATGTAGGGCAGTGTACAGAGGTCAGTAGGATGTAGGGCAGTGTACAGATGTCAGTACTATGTAGGACAGTGTGCAAAGGTCAGTAGGATGTAGGGCAGGGTACAGAGGTCAGTAGGATGTAGGGCAGTGTACAGATGTCAGTTATATGTAGGACAGTGTACAAAGGTCAGTAGGATGTAGGGCAGTGTACAGAGGTCAGTACTATGTAGGGCAGGGTACAGAGGTCAGTAGGATGTAGGGCAGTGTACAGATGTCAGTACTATGTAGGACAGTGTACAAAGGTCAGTAGGATGTAGGGCAGTGTACAGAGGTCAGTACTATGTAGGACAGTGTACAGAGGTCAGTAGGATGTAGGGCAGTGTACAGAGGTCAGTAGGATGTAGGGCAGTGTACAGATGTCAGTACTATGTAGGGCAGTGTACAAAGGTCAGTACTATGTAGGGCAGTGTACAGAGGTCAGTACTATGTAGGGCAGTGTACAGATGTCAGTACTATGTAGGGCAGGGTACAGAAGTCAGTACTATGTAGGGCAGTGTACAGATGTCAGTACTATGCAGGGTAGTGAACATATATCAGTATTATGTAGGGCAGTGTACAGAGGTCAGTACTATGTAGGGCAGTGTACAGAGGTCAGTGGGATGTAGGGCAGTGTACAGATGTCAGTACTATGTAGGGCAGTGTACAGAGGTCAATAGGATGTAGGGCAGTGTACAGAGGTCAGTACTATGTAGGGCAGTGTACAGAGGTCAGTAGGATGTAGGGCAGTGTACAGAGGTCAGTAGGATGTAGGGCAGTGTACAGAGGTCAGTACTATGTAGGGCAGTGTACAGAGGTCAGTAGGATGTAGGGCAGTGTACAAATGTCAGTACTATGTAGGGCAGTGTACAAAGGTCAGTAGGATGTAGGGCAGTGTACAGAGGTCAGTAGGATGTAGGGCAGTGTACAGAGGTCAGTAGGATGTAGGGCAGTGTACAGAGGTCAGTACTATGTAGGGCAGTGTACAGAGGTCAGTAGGATGTAGGGCAGTGTACAGAGGTCAGTACTATGTAGGACAGTGTACAAAGGTCAGTAGGATGTAGGGAAGGGTACAGAGGTCAGTAGGATGTAGGGCAGGGTACAGAGGTCAGTAGGATGTAGGGCAGTGTACAGAGGTCAGTAGGATGTTGGGCAGGGTACAGAGGTCAGTAGGATGTAGGGCAGTGTACAGAGGTCAGTACTATGTAGGGCAGTGTACAGAGGTCAGTAGGATGTAGGGCAGTGTACAGAGGTCAGTACTATGTAGGGCAGTGTACAGAGGTCAGTAGGATGTAGGGCAGTGTACAGATGTCAGTACTATGTAGGACAGTGTACAAAGGTCAGTAGGATGTAGGGCAGGGTACAGAGGTCAGTAGGATGTAGGGCAGTGTACAGAGGTCAGTACTATGTAGGGCAGTGTACAGAGGTCAGTAGGATGTAGGGCAGTGTACAGAGGTCAGTACTATGTAGGGCAGTGTACAGGGGTCAGTAGGATGTAGGGCAGTGTACAGATGTCAGTACTATGTAGGACAGTGTACAAAGGTCAGTAGGATGTAGGGCAGGGTACAGAGGTCAGTAGGATGTAGGGCAGGGTACAGAGGTCAGTAGGATGTAGGGCAGTGTACAGATGTCAGTACTATGTAGCTGGGCTGGCCCAAGATATTATGCTGCCTGGGTCCAAGAATGAAATGCTGCCCCCCCCCTCAAAAAAAAAAAACAAAAAACACACCCACCAGTGACGGTATAGCCGATCCAACCAACCAGTGTGTTAGCACTGCCTGTAGAGAGCTGTCCCCCTTATATTTCTTGCTCCAGAGGCCAGCAGAACCCCTCTCAAGTTGGCGCCCAGGGCACATGGCCCCCCAGTGTCGGCCCTGATTTTCCACCCCTCCCAAAGTACCGCGTGGGTCCAACAGCCCTGCTATGTAGGGCAGTGTACAGAGGTCAGTAGTATGTGGGGCATTGTACAGATGTCAGTACTATGTAGAGCAGCGTACAGAGGTCAGTAGGACGTAGGGCAGAGGATAGGCGTTCTGTAGGGCAGAGGAAATGGGGTCACACAGGGCAGTGGACAGGGGTTTACCAGGGCAGAGGATTGGGGGTCACCATGGCAGAGGATGAGGGATAAGTAAGGCAGAGGACAGAGCATCAGCAAGGCAGAGTATGGGTCTCAGCAGGGCAAAGAAGGGGGCAGGAAGGCACAGTACAGGGGGAGGAAGGAGGGCACAATACTGTGGTAAGGAGGGCACAATATGGGGGGAGGGAGGAGGGTACACTACTGAAGGGAGGCAGAAGTGCACAGTATAGGGGGGTTCAGGAGGGCACAGTACAGGGGGGCAGCAGGGCACAATCATGGGGTCAGGAGGGCACAGTACAGGGGGCAGGAGGGCACAGTAGGGGGGCAGGAGGGCACAGTACAGAGGGGCATGAGGGCACAGTACAGGGGGACAGGAGGGCACAGTGCAGAAGGCAGAAGTGCACAGTACTGGTGAGCAGGAGGGCACAGTATGGGGAAGCACACTATGGGGGGGCGCACAGTGCAATGGGGTAAGAGTATGGGAGAGTCAGGAATGTACAGTATGGGGGGTCAAGAAGGTTCAGCACAAGGGGGCACCAGGGTAAAGTATGGGGGCAATGTACTGTAAAATACAGATATGGTCTCCTCAAGCAAAGGGGAAGCTGCTGTCACAGATCTTACCTGTTTTGGCACACTGTCACTGGGCTAAATCTACAGTCCAATTGACATCTCTCCCCTCAACCTTTCTTCCTCTGCAGCTTCTGGTGCTTTGCAAGAGTTAAGGAGGAACCCCCAAGGTGAAGAATCTTACTACTGCTGCCTGTGTGGGTGGAATGTGTACTACTCTGATACCTGCCGCCCCTCTCCTGTTCATCACATGGGATAGGCGCAGTACACATCCTGCCAACACAAGCAGTGGCATTAGTGAGATTCTCTGCCTAGTATGCAATTGGTTGTCAGGGAATGTAAATATAATAATGTGCAGCAGATTCTGTGCATGAGTACACTTTTCACAGGAAAGCGTGAGATTTACCTATACTCTATAAACTGTTTCTGCTTAACTTTTTAACATGTAATCTTCACAAAATAGTAGCCCCTGTGCACTCATTTTTTCATGGTGTGCTGATTTTGAATTATCCAGGCTTGTTAAATGTTTGTTAAAGTGGAACTTCAAGATAAATCTAACTAATCTTAAAAATGCTCCATCCTCCCTCCTTACACCTTAGCTGACTAACCTATATAAGAAAAATGTGTATACTTACCTACTTTCAGGCCGGTGTGGTGGCGGCTGCAGTGGAGAGGAGGGAGCGCCGACAATAGGAGGGCCATAGGAGCCCAAAGTTTTCCACAGCTGTAAAAAATGCTGTAAATTAGAAAAGCTTTCAGAAATAGAAGTGTTGCTAGTTTATTTTTATCAATTAACAAAATGGAAAGTAAATTAACAGAAGATAAATCCAAATCAAATCAAACCAAATCCTTCAAAACAACGTCAATTCTTCTAAGTACATGTGCACACAGTTTATTAAGGAACTTGGCAGGTAGGTTGTTCCAAACATCTTGGAGAACTAATCGCAGATCCTCTGTGGATGTTGTCTGCCTACAATTCTTCTGTCTCATAATGTAATCCCAGACAGACTCCATGATGTTGAAATCAGGGCTCTGTGTGGGCCAAACCATCACTTCCAGGACTCCTAGTTCTTTACACTGAAGATAGTTCTTATTGACATTGGCTGTGTGTTTGAGGTCATTGTCCTGCTGCAGAATACATTTGGGGCCATTCACACACCTCCCTGATGGAATGGCATGATAGATAACTATCTGCGTGTATTTCTCAGCATCTAGGACACCACTGATCCTGACCAAATCTCTATCTTAATTTGTGGAAATGCAGCCCCAAATTTGCAAGGAACCTCCACCATGCTTCACTGTAGCCTGCAGACACTCAGTATTGTACCGCTGTCCAGCTCTTTGGGAAACTGCCTTTTGCTACAGCCAAATAGGTTAAATTTTGACTAATCAGTCCTGAGCACCTGCTGCCATTTTTCTGCACCCCAGTTCCTATGTTTTTGTGCATAGTTGACTCACTTAGCCTTGTTTCCGCATCAGAGATATGGCTTTTTGGCCACAATTCTTTCATTAAAGTGGATGTAAACCCACTCTTATAACTTTTACCTATAGGTAGGCCTTTAATAAGGCTTACCTATAGGTACTGTAAATATCTCCTAAACTTGCACTGTTTACATTTCATGCAGCTGATGTCAGCCGTCCGTGCCGTTTCTTTAGAGCCCTGTGCCATGACTGGCAGCTCCCGCACGCATGCACGGGAGTGACGTCACACGGCTCCCAGCCACTAGCATAGCTGGAGTCCGCAGACCAGCAAGGAAAACAGCTGAAAATGGATCCAGGGGGGGGCGACCAGGGCTTTGTTTGGAGGTAAGTGTCACATAATGTGCTCGTTTGTGATGCATACTAGCACATTATGCATTTACTTTGCAGGGAAGAAAAAAACTAAAAAAAAAAAAAAAGAGGAAGAGTTGACTTCCTCTTTAAGGCCACTTCTGGCTGGCCTTTTTGCAGGCAGTAGATGGGACCTTGCCGATGCAGTATAACTACCTTGCTCAGTGTTGCCATGATATATGACCAGTGACATAAAACTGTATTCCACAACCTCACTTTAGTAGCAGAGTTTGGCTGTTCCTCACCCAGTTTTAAGCCTCCCACACAGCTGTTTCTGTTTTTTTTTTTCCATTTTTTTTAACACTCTTCATTTTAAGAGTTTTTCATACAGATAACAATGCTGAAAGATCATATACAGACTTTAACATAGGCCAACACAAAAGCCATATGACAAAATAAACTACACAGAAAACCAACCATCCTGTCGATTGAAAAGTTGCTCATCAAGGCCAAAGTCCAAAATGGCAAATTAAAAAAATGCATGCATCTCATCTATGATTTTTAACAACAAAAAAAAAAAACTCCCAAAAAACAAATATATAACAGATATTCAACCTGGCATCACACAGAAAGGACCAAAAATGAAAGAAGGAAAAAAAAATGAATGGGAGAATAGAAATAAATGAGAAAAGAAGGAAAAAAAAGAAGGGGCGGGGGGAAAAGATAAAGGGAGGGGGAATGAAAAAAAAAGGAGGAAATCTCACTCCCCCAAAGCATATTCCCTTGAACAGGTACTGTATAGTAAATAGGGTCCAATAGAACCACTCGTGGTTGAATTTTTCCTCTTTACACCAAAGTGATGCCATGATATTTTCCATAGAATACATTTCTTCACTTCACAGTACTGTGCTCTCCTCTCACTTCTTATCCCCTGGCCACATGTAATCCCTAAACAATGATAGTTTTTTAAAGTAGTTCTGAAGGCAGAAGGTTTTCTATCTTAATACATTCTATGCATTAAGTAAAAAAAAACCTTCTGTGTGCAGCAACCCCCCCTAATACTTACCTGAGCCCCATCTTGATCCAGCGATGTTGCATGAGGCGTCATTGGATCCTGCTGCTGTCAATCAAAGTCAGTTAGCGAATGAGGAGAGAGGGGTGTTGCCAAATCGCAGCTCCATGTCTGAATAGACACACAGAGCAGCAGCTCGGCTCAGGTTCCCCCATAGCAAGCTGCTTGCTGTGGGGGAACTTGGCAGGAGGGAGGGGCCAGGAGCGCCGGCGAGGGTTTTGAGAAGAGGAGGATCGGGGCTGCTTTGTGCAAAGCCAACTGCATAGAGCAGGAAAGCATAACATGTTTGTTATTTTTAAACATACAAAAAAATAAAAATAAGACTTGGATGTAACTTTACGTCTAGTAGATCTTAGCACATTATTCTTTCTGTTTGGCCCTGCTGTGAATGAACATTCTATCTGTTTTTTTTTTACATGCCTGTGGTTAGTTTATGATGATCCACTGTGAAAAAGTACAAAGCCTCTCTATCCTTCCACATTCATAATACAGTTAATTGTGCAAGTAAATGAACTGACAAATCACACCAACACAGGGTGGTACTGTGGGTGCGAGACATGTAGAGTAAAGTGCCACGTCCTAATAATTACAATATATAAAGGCTAAAGTTGAGAAACATGGACTTTAAAGGCACAATTATTATAAAAATACAAATTTGTCTCAAAACAATTAAAAACTAAAAAATTTATACATGTTAGAAAATATATAGTCAGAAAACTCAATACATAGTTATTTGGCGTATCCCCCTCCCCCACCAGGCTGATGGAGAAATAAACTTGATAGTATTAGAATATGCAGTAGATTGAGCTTGACATGTTTCACGATAATACGCTTCTTCAGGAGCCTATTTTCTTTTGTAAGCCAGTTGCCCCCTCCAACAGCTGTCAGATTGCTACCAGTGAATCCTCTAGCAGATGATGGTGTCCCGGGACATACTCAGGTCAACATACCTAATATAGTTCTGGGGTCTTCTCAACCAAAGGTGGGAATTCCCACCGTTCTCATACATTGAAGCTTTTTCATTCATTCCCTAATAAGGAAATCTACACTACAAGTATAAGTCTCTTTCAGTATAAATACAGACTATTTTTGAGAGGATATTTTTACCGTGCAAATGGTCCCTTATCTAGATATGCTGAACGCTGCTCCAGCTTATAAAATTATTAAGTCTACTTCTGTCTGAGTTGCCAGGCCCTGATAGAACTTAATTGAAAGATTACAAACGAAAAATAGGCTCCTGAAGAAGCGTATTATCGCGAAACATGTCAAGCTCATCCTACTGCATATTCTAATACTATCAGGTTTATTTCTTCATCAGCCTGGTGGGGGAGGGGGATAAACCAAATAACTATGTAGAGTTTTTTGACTATGTATTTTCAATCATGTATACATTAATTTTTTAGTTTTGAATTGTTTTGAATAAAATTTGTATATAATTCAAAATTGTAATTGTTTTGAATACAATTTGTCATTTGTATTTGAAATTTGTAAATAAAATTTGTATTTATTTGTATTTTTATAATAATTGTGCCTTTAGGCCCCTTTCACACACAGTCCGTTTTTCTCAGCTGGGGATCGATCTGCCGATCCCCCGCTAAGCAGGCGGATGACACAGCTGTCAGGTCCCCATGCATCTCTATGGGGAAATTGGATGGGAACGGACCGCCTGTCCGTTCTCATCCGATCTGATCTGCCAGACGGATGGAAAAAAGGGTTTCCATCCATCCGGTTTTGACGGAACGGATGGAAAATAGGGTTTCCATCCATCTGGTTTTGACGGAACGGATGGAAAATAGGGTTTCCATCCATCTGGTTTTGATGGATCGGATCGGATGTCAGCGGACATGTCTCCACTGACATCCGATGCCCCGTAGAGATGCATGGGGCGTCCGTTCAGATCCGCCGTGAAAGGGGCCTTAAAGTCCATGTTTCCCGACTTTAGCCTTTATATATTGTAATTGTTCAAGTAGGCAGTGATAATAATTTATTGTCAATGCCAACCTATTACTCTCTCTTCTTTTATTCTACTCTGATGTGAAAAACACTGTCAGAATAAAAGCTGTTTAGGGAATCCAGCTGAAGATTTGCACATGGCTCCGACTTTACACAAGCACCAGTCTTTCCCATTCGTCATTCCTGACAACTTGAAGGATTTGTGCTGATTGAATTATGCAACGAGAGGCAGCCCAAGTCAGTAAACATGGCAATAAAACCTAAAGAGGAACAGGACGTGCGAGGCACAAGTACTTTGACTATGATAGTCTAAATAATGTGAGTTCTTTGCACACATAGACTTTTCCATAAACAGAAAAATGATTTCTGTTTGGATAGTGCAGGGACCTTTTATATGTCAGCTCTACATGCAAATATAAATATCTGTTTTGTCAGGGATAAAAAAGCAGGTGAATACTGTAGCTGTTGGTAAACTAAAACTGTCACCTCTCTACATCATCAGAGCTGGCGAATATTGCCAGAAACACCATTTTCTACTAGGTTTTAGCAGGCCTCTAAGACTATACTGAGTTCACAGTGTAAACCTGAGGGCAGATAATGCAAAGTGACACTTGGGTGCTGCGGGGCCCGGTCATATAGAACATATTTAAGTAAATAAAGGGTCACTGCTTGTAATATACATTTCTTCACATTATTAATACATTTCAAATTGCATTCAAGATGTTTCATTTTTTGCTAGAACATGAGACTTTTAATATTTATTTTTAAACTCATTTCTTTTATACACACAGTCCCTGGTGCAAAATGTGAAGAGGGCAACTATAATATCTACTCATTATTTATAGCGCCTACAAATGCCTTTATTCAGAATAACAATAGCCTCTTCTACCAGACAGATGTATCATTTTATATATTGAGAATATCAGAGGTGCAGTCAAAAGACAAAGCACAGACATTTTTGAGTCAGGCTTCTTCAAGGTGATGGAGTTCACCAAGATATTTATGGCTCAGTTATATTATTTTATGATGTAGGGCTGGTATTTTTCAGCGCCAACATCTAAAGCTGGCGATACACTGAAAACACGATTGGAGGGCATCAGTGTTCAGATGAAAATTTTCAAGCAGGCTCCTTTGATAGACTTGTTTGATGGGCTCCTCAGGAAACTTGCACAGTCTATGGCAAGCTTAAATCAAAGTGATACTAAACACACACTGTTTAATTGACTTTGTGCCTTCTATTTCTGTAAAAGAGTGATGCCACTGTAATTATTTTATAATTGAAGTATGGTTTTTAGTTTTTTTTTAAGAATTGTACTTACCTAGGTCCAATGCTGAATCTGTCCTCCGTCGGCTCTAACACTGAGAACTGAGCAATCAAACACCACTGACCGCTCGGTTCTCAGGGCTTCCTGAGCAGAGATGGTAAAAAATAGAGTTGGGGTGCACCCGCGCTATGGATAAAATACTGAACTTGTTAAAATGTTTAAAACGGTTTTTAATAACCGAGAGGACCAGATGGTTGTGCTGCCTCCAACTTACCACAAGGGTAAAAGTGTTATATGGGTCAGGGGGTGTTGGTATGGGGCGCTACCACCTTGTACAACAAAATCAATGGTGTATGTGGTCCCAGTATGAAAGTGCACTGTGATCATATAAAAGCAAATTATGTGCAAGAAAAAAACTTTTTTATACAATATATAAGGTTCTGCGTGCTATAAATGAGATAATATGGTGTGCAAACAGTGCATACAGTAGTGCAATCCACAGTATATGTTGTTTAGGTGAATTGTACCATTTATTGAGTATATACTAGAAATGCGACCATCAGCCTGTGGTCGGTGAGAAAGTGCCAAGTGCAAAAAAATCGGGTGAATAAACTTAAATAATACTTGAAAAACCTTTTATTGTGATATCCCCTTGCGGGGAAGACTGGCCTCCGTGGTTGGTAAACCAGTGGTAGTAAAGTAAAGTGGTGAGTGAGTTGCGCTATTAATGGCGCGTGCTGGGAGAAAAAAGTGCTTTGTACCGGAGGTCAAGCACTTACCAAGTCCTCTCCCTTCCTCCACACTCAGCCGGGTTGGTTACTTCTCCCCTTACTGTGATGCCTGCGGTGTTTGGATGTTTCACCGGAGTAGTAGTGCTCGCATCTAGGGAGTCAGTGTACAAAACCAAAAGAGGCTTCCATGGCGTAGTACAGTAATTCAATAAAGAATAAAGTGTAGCGACTCACAGTATGAGAAGTTCACCGTCAGCTTTTGCTCAATGTGTCTCTGGTGTTCGGCCGCGCGGCGCTTCCGCGTTCCACCGGCCAGAACCACCACACCGGAAGTGACGTATGACGCTGGATGCCGCTCTACGCGTTTCGTCAGTGCAACGTCATCTGGGGGCGGTCCACTGACGAAACGCGTAGAGCGGCATCCAGCGTCATACGTCACTTCCGGTGTGGTGGTTCTGGCCGGTGGAACGCGGAAGCGCCGCGCGGCCGAACACCAGAGACACATTGAGCAAAAGCTGACGGTGAACTTCTCATACTGTAAGTCGCTACACTTTATTCTTTATTGAATTACTGTACTACGCCATGGAAGCCTCTTTTGGTTTTGTACACTGACTCCCTAGATGCGAGCACTACTACTCCAGTGAAACATCCAAACACCGCAGGCATCACAGTAAGGGGAGAAGTAACCAACCCGGCTGAGTGTGGAGGAAGGGAGAGGACTTGGTAAGTGCTTGACCTCCGGTACAAAGCACTTTTTTCTCCCAGCACGCGCCATTAATAGCGCAACTCACTCACCACTTTACTTTACTACCACTGGTTTACCAACCACGGAGGCCAGTCTTCCCCGCAAGGGGATATCACAATAAAAGGTTTTTCAAGTATTATTTAAGTTTATTCACCTGATTTTTTTGCACTTGGCACTTTCTCACCGACCACAGGCTGATGGTCGCATTTCTAGTATATACTCAATAAATGGTACAATTCACCTAAACAACATATACTGTGGATTGCACTACTGTATGCACTGTTTGCACACCATATTATCTCATTTATAGCACGCAGAACCTTATATATTGTATAAAAAAGTTTTTTTCTTGCACATAATTTGCTTTTATATGATCACAGTGCACTTTCATACTGGGACCACATACACCATTGATTTTGTTGTACAAGGTGGTAGCGCCCCATACCAACACCCCCTGACCCATATAATTCCTGAGCAGAGAGCTGGTGACTGCCAGTCACCAGATCTCTGCTCTGCCCTGGAGGGGCGGGAGCTTGCGGAGAGGCTGAGCCGCATTCCAGTCCATGTATGTGGCGGATCCCAAGTCCATTGTCGCAATCTTCCCTGAGGCTGGACTGGCTCTGTGACATCAACCGACAGCAAGCTTCAGCCTGCTGTCTGCTGAAAATGGGTCACAGGAGTGCAAAAGAAACTGCACTCCTGTGATCAACAGGAGAAGTACAGCCAAAAGAGCTTTGGCTGTATTTCTCCTTTAATAATAAAAAAAACATCTAAGTACCTTAGGGAAACATACGCAGGAGGAGCTTCTAGTCCTCTGCTACTGGTCACATGTTCAAGATAAAAATTTAAAAAAAAACAGACTTTTGGATACAGGGTAAACATAAATAAATAATATCAGTAAACTGTTTTAAATTGGCATACAAATATATATTTGCAATCAAGCCTGTGTCTTAGAAAAAAAGGGAGGTGAAGCCACCATTCATCTACATGTAATATTCCGCCCCCATTGTGTTTAGCTGGTTAGTGGGCATGAAGGAGGAGGGAGGGAGCTGGCTGTCATTTACCACTGTGTATATTCAAAACAATTCACAGTTCTATTTAACCAAAGTGGCCGCACATGGATCGAAATGCGGCCAGTCCCTGCTGGACTAGCCCAATTTCGATCCATGTATGGCCAGCTTAACACTCTTCTCTCCCCAGAAAGACAATGCTAGTGTCCAAAGGTGTATGCTTTACTACTTCATCCAGATTGCAGACACCCTAAGACAGGAAGTGGTTTGACCACCAGGTGAAATAAAGGGGAAAAATCTAGAAAAAGAAACCAATGCAGCCACCACGTCTAAGGATTGGTGAGGGGTTGTTTCTGAGTTTAATACATCTTTAAGTGTGCTGCAGAAAGTTTAAGTCAACTTTTGTGATTTATTTAGGCGTAAGCTGAGGTTAATGTCAGGGGTAATGCCCAGTTCTAAGATCAGCCTCCTGCCCCAACTTGCCTTCCAAGTAGAGGCCTCCCAAATTTATTTATTTATTTATTTATTTTTTAGTGGTAGTAAACCCAAACGCAAACATTTATTATATTGCAGCTTACCATGTCTTAGATGCAGTTGTAGCATTTGTTTATCTATTTGGGCTGTTTTTCCTTTATTGTCACCTGGTGATCCTACCAGGAAGTTTTTTTTTTTCAAAAGAACAAATTCTCCTGCAAACATAGCAGATTAGAGTGTTGAGACGAACCATTTATCATTGACATGGATGCTTACAATGATCAGCTTAATTCATGTAAAACCTTTATCTCAAAACAAAACAAAAATACATTGCTGTTACTGGTTATAAAGTATTAGCCAGTGTTCATCTTCAATTTGTTTAGTATATCAAAATCTTCTAGCGCATTTAACACTTTCCTCCTCCCAGACTGATAATGTTACGTTCCAAAGGTCCCCCTATGCTCCTTCATCCAGAGTGGGGGCACTCTAATACAGGAGGTGTGTTACTGGCCAGATAACCAGGGGAAAACGTCTAAAAAAAGAAAACGAATGCAGCCACCACATCTAATTATTGGTAAGCTGCAATATATTACATTCTTAGCTATGTGTTTAATACTTAACTAGTCTTCTGGCTGGTCACCTGACTTGATGGATCCTACTCTTCTGTCTTCTCCAGGCTGTAGGGGGTTCTGATTTGATGACCTCAGGGCTGGTCCCTGCATCATTACATAGTGAATGAACATCACCGTGGTGATGCACAGATACATGACACCCAACATTCGCAGTGGAGTTTTTAGTCTTCTGAGTATAGAGACACACTGTGGCAAAGAGGAATTGCAGGGGAGAGCTCCGGATTGAAGGTGAGTATTGCAGCATGAGCTGTTTTTCTGCTTTTTTATTTTTAGAAACCTGACAGGCTCTATTTTATTTTATCTGTGGACCATTTAGTAATCTTGCAAGTCTTCATAAATACATTCCTGATGTTTGCAGATATACAGCAACAGTAAAAGTGTTATCATTAGAAAACAGTCCTTGTACTCTAATCAAGTCAAATAGACAGAATCATCAATTGGACAGATATATTTAACAATGAATAAGTTTGAGTGTGAAAAGCACACATAACCAGTGTACTCAGCCATGCAGTATAAAAATAGAAGATTTGGGTTAGCGTATAGATGTTAGCAACATCAGTATCAAACAGCATATCAAATGATTCAAATGCATAGACTTTGAAGTGCAATGTTTAAGGCTCGTTTTAATGCCAAAAGTGAAGATTGTGCATGTCATAACTGTCTTGGCCCTGCCTACACCCGGTGGTTGAGCAATCTTGGTACCTGATTAAAAAATAAGAAAACAGAAGTAAAAGAAGAAAAATAACAGGAGCTAGAAAAAGAAGAGAGAAAGGAAAGAAAGAAAAAGGGGAGTCACAAGGATTCACAACAAAGGGCTGTTAGAGCTACAAAAGAGCCCTGTCAAACCAAGCAATTAGGGATCGACTGATTATCGGCAAAGCTGATATATCGAGTGCCGATCTGCACTGTCCCCGATATATCGGAATCGGCCCCTGAGGTTACCGATATTGCCGATATTTCAGGAAAGTGCTTGTACCGGTGTGATGTCTGCAGCTAGAGACATCACCCCAGTACTGGCGTCCATAGCCGATGGTTGGCTGTCTTGTAATGGCATCCGATGCAGCTGAGAAGCCGTTTGGCTGTCATTACAAGGAGCGGGAGGGGTCGCCCCCCCCCTCCTGCCGCCTACCGCGGCTAGCCCAGGTCTCCCATCCCACCGGGAGACACGGGCATCCTACCTGCACGGCTGCTGAAGACTCGATCAAAGCTGCATTCGGCTCTGATTGGGTCTCCATGTAAAAACCTGGAAGTGATGTCATCACTTCTGGGTACTCTGCGCCAAATTCAAAAAAAATGACGGCATTCAAAACAGCCAAACTTGGCATTTTGAATGCTTTTAAGTGCAGAGGAGGGGTTTGGGGGTCTTTTAGACCCCCAAAATCCCCCCACAAGAGTACCTGTAAAAAAAAAAAAAAAAAATCTAAAAAAAATGTTTTTTAAATGTCCAAAAATATCGGCAGATATTGGCCAATACCGATATGCGATGACCACAATATCAGTATTGGCAATAAAAAAACAATATAGATCGATCACTATTAGCAATCCAGGGTTGCCACACCCGGAGACATTTCCCGTGAGTGTCTGACAATATGGCTGTTGGTTTTTCATCATTCATGCAGTTTTTGACAGCTTCAAAACTAAGAATTGGGGTTTTCCAAGCACTTGCTATGATCAGTTTAGTTACAGTAAAAAGATGTAATGCCAATTGTCCACCTGGGCGAAGTAATTCTTCGAACAGTTTACAGAGAAGGTCTTAGTATGGATTCTGCTTGAGGTCAGTATAAGGCAAGGTGTGGAGTAGGGCATAAATCCTGACCCAACAGTCTGCACACCTTCAGGCAAGACCATCAGATATTTGTCATCATTCCCACCTGTGAGCATCCTCTGAAACAATTTGGTGGGTAGGCAGGGATAAAACATGTAAGCCTGGCTGAAGTGTAGTACCGTCTATACAGAATCTTGTAGGCATTTTCCAAGACAAGCACATTCTTGGAACTCTTAGATAGTGTCAAGGTCATAATCTGCCAGTCCTCCGGATCTAGTCGCATCTCCTGTTCACTTTAACCTTTGGAGATGGTAGTGTCGCAGTGGGGGATTTTTGGAATTTATTATTGAGGAATAAATAAGTGAAATAAGGCCAGGGGAATGGGGTCTGGCCCTAAAAAGACTCTCAAATATGGTCAGTGTATAGGGAGTGGGCTGAGATCTGAGAACCCGGGAAATAACCAGGGGGGAACACTGAAGGATGTGTAACGATGAGAGATAGGATTCCACATTCAGAGGGGTAAAAAATAGAATTGGGCTAATTGTCGATTGGTGAAAGGCAGTGGGAAGCCAAGGTAGAGAGGTGTGGGGTGAGAGTCTGCAAGATCCATAGTGGCCCACAGTGGAAGTTTATGAGTCTCATGAAGATGGGACAAAGGAGCCACATTAGCCTCTAAGTAATAAGCCTTCAGAACTGAGTGTAAAATAGAACCTGTTTATTGATTCTGGGTCTAGATGATCCCCAGATAAATTACAAAAGTCTGCATTGTGTATGCATAGGATATATGAAGGAATCAAGATTGGTAGGACACGGAAGGCATATAACAATTTTGGAAGATAGATGAAACAGACTGCAGCAATCCTGCCAAACCAGGACAACAGAAAGTGAGCCCAGGAGGACAACAGCTCAGTGAAGTGTCTAACAGAGGAGGGAAATTAGCTTGATAGAGTCCCTCATATGACGAGGAGAGCTGAATTCCTAGGTAGTGGTAGGCCACTGAAAGGGAAATGTTCTTTCCAGATCAGCCAATTCAGAGGCTGAAAGATTTATAGACAATGCCTTGCCTTGGACTTGGCAGGATTAAAGCAGATACCAGATAACGAGCCAACTGAGTCTAAAGCAGAGTACACACTAGTAGAAAATCTGCCGAAAATTCCCGCCCGATGTGAAATCGTCCGATTTTCACCTAGTGTGTACACAACTTTCAGCAGCCGATGCCGACATTTTCAACGAAAAAAAACGGAGGGACAAACACCAAAATTTTTTTCGTCTGTCCCCAGACGACCGATTTTCGTTTAATGTGTATGCAGTACGTCCGTGAAAAATCGGATATGAAAGACCGCTCATGATCTGAAGTTGCTGACAACCCGGAAGTCTAGGAACAAATGTGCCAAAAAAAAGAAAAATCGGACGAGAAATTTTGTGAACATTTATGCACTGTCGACTAAAAATGGTAATAAACGCTGAGAAGACAGAGAAAAATCGGAGGATATTTCGTCCGATTTTGGTCAAGTGTGTACGGCCCTTAAGACAGAAAATAAATTTGGATGAGAGATTCTAGAAGTCAAGGTCAAAAGTATGTTATCAGCAAATAGCGACATGTATTGGGAGAAGCCTGCTACATCAATACCTGTGACATCTGGGTGTCTGCGAATAGCCTCCGCCAATGGTTCTAGGGTCAAGATGAATAAAAGTGGGGAAAGTGGGCATCTGTCGAGTACCCCTATGGATCAGAAAAACAGGGGTCTCGAAACAAAATAGAGGAGGGATATTAGCTTGATAGAGTCCCTCATATGACGAGGAGAGCTGAATTTCCAGGTAGTGGTAGGCAAATGAAAGGAAAAGGTTCTTCTCAGCTCAGCCAATTCAGAGGGTAAAAGATTTATAGACAGTGCCTTGCCTTGGACTTGGCAGGATTAACGCAGAGAACAGATAACAAGGCAAAGGTGTCTGAGACAGAGAATACATTTGGAAGAGAGATTCTAGGAGAAGTCAAGGTCAGAAGTATGTTATCAGCAAATAGCGACATGTATTGGGAGAAGCCTGCTACATCAATACCTGTGATATCTGGGTGTGTGGGAATAGCCTCCGCCAACTGTTCTAGGGTCAAGATGAATAAAAGTGGGAAAAGCGGACAGCTGTCAAGTATCACTACGGATCGGAAAAACAGGGGACTCAAAACAATATTATTTAAGTTTAGCTGGAGGAAAATCATATAGAGCAGCGTAAGAAAGAGGAACCAAACCCATAATGACAGAGAACAGTCACAAGATAAGGTCTTATTTATATCTAGAGATAAGAGCATTGATTCCACTGAGCAACTATGGGCCAAGTGTTGCAGATATAGAACTCAGCAAATGGAATCTCCTGCCTGTCGTCGTGGAACAAAGCCAACCTGGCCTTTTTCGATTAAACAAGTCAAAAAAAGAGTTTAGGTGCTTGGTTAGGATTTTTGTGAGAATTTTCATGTCAATATCGATTATATAAATAGGATTAAAATAAGCCCAAGAGGAATGGTCACGGACAGGTATAGGAGGCATCTCAATGTTGGCGATCAGTAAGTTCGGGAACCATTTTTATAAGTGACTTCTCTTTCTAACCAATTATTAGGACTTACATAATAGTGTCATCTCTGAGCTGGATAACAACTGAACAATTAACTCCATCCTTCTGAAATAAAAGGGATGATGACTTGTTCTGAGGTGAAAATAAATACCTGGCAGTGTTGCATTCACCTATAACTTAGCATGAATGCATTTAAAGTGTATGTGAACCTTTTCCTTGTAACACAGCTATAAATGCAAAGCAAACATGTGTGTGGGTGTATATATATGTGTGTGTATATGTACAGTATGTATGTGTGTATATACATATATAGTATGTCAGTGAAAAAGCAGTACACTGATCTTCCCAGTGAAAAGCTGTGGGGATAGGCAGTGCTGTATCTTGGCCTAGGCCAACAAGGCCCAGGCCTAGGGCGGCACTTTGCAGGGGGGGCAGCAAAAAAGCTGCACCCTGCACAAAAAAAAAAAACAGCCTCCTCCCTGTTCACGCACGAAAAGGGTCTCCACCGGCTTGCGCTACACTTTTAATATAGTGCCAGTCTTATGGGGTGAATTGGGCCAGAGGGCAGAGTCCAGGAGGCAAATCGGTCTGGCACCCTCATAAAGCGGTCAGTGATGAGGCTGCACTGATGGGCAGTAATGAGGCGGCACTGATAAGGCTGCACAGTGATGAGGCTGAACTTGTGGGAACTGATGAGGCTACGCTAATGGGCACTGATAGACTTGTGGTCTGTGGTTCACAGATGACAGGGCGGGTCGTAAACAGTAAAGGGCGTGGCCTTTACAGGAAGAGGTGGGTCATATGTAAATTAGGGGGTGCACAAGTTTAGTCAGGCCTAGGGCAGCACAAAACCTAAATACACCACTGGGGATAGGGAGAGGCGAGGCTGTCAGAAGAAGTCTGACCATTGGAGTACAGGCAGGATGTGCTCCCAAGGAGAAGGCAAAGAAGAAAACTGACCATGCTGGAATGGATGTGCTTCCTTGACCTGGTGGGGTCAGTTTGAAATAGGAAAGCAGGGGGGACACACAAGAGAAGCAATGCAGAGAAAAGAAAACCATTAAATACAAGTACATGTTAATACAAACACATATCAGAAATATGAAATATTTGAGTAACGTACACTTTAACATGGGTGTCTGGTGCAGGGTACCCTGTTAGTTTACATGAGGTAGGGCTTTGAAGGTTAAAAGATAGATGAAGTGTTAGGGCACAGGTAAATTAAAAGGCTCAAGCAGTGCTGGGACTAGGTCATCCAGCGCCCAGGGCAAGGATGCCAAACTGCCCCCCCCCCTTCACTTAGGGTTAGGGTCAAGGCGCTTCCCCCATCCCTGCAATAAACCATTGCACCCAGGGCAACCGTCCCTCCTGCCCACCCCTTGTCCCGGCCCTGGGCTCAAGGTTAAAGTTTGATGTTAGGGTCATGGCGAGGAATACTTTCAAGAATAGTTTAAAGGTTCACTTTAGAGGTTAAATGTTAGGTGATAGAGAGAGGTTAAATGCTTTTTTTTTTTTTAGGGGGTTAGGTTATGTGATCAATTGAGATAAAGTACAGCTACAAAAAATCCAGATGCCTGTGTCCCCTGCTGTGCACCATGGTTCAGGTTTAAAGTAGTTGTAAACCTCAGACATAGAATTTGAACAAAGTATATCCTTCCAAAGTGTGTACTTGTCTCAAACCAGAGCACTAAGTGCCATTTCTGTCTGTTGCCTCATTCCTCTGCATGAGTCACTTCTGACAGGTTTTTCTGATGTCAAGTGAAAGAAGGTGACACGGGAGGAAGCTCCAGCACACAGCCTGTGATTGACAGCCTCAGCTCTGTTCTTGTGTTCTGTGTGAAGGGGGGTGTGTCCCTTGTCTCCAATTGGCTCTCAGAGCTCTCCCTGCCCCCTGCTTTCTGAAAGCTTAGACAAGCTGCATACATTCTGCACTTTGAATGGCTGTATTATCACCTAAGGAAACTCATTTCACTGAGTATATGTAAGAGTTTACAACCACGAAGCAAACCTTTGATGGCTAACCTTATACAAATAAATGGATCTTAATATAAACCAATGGAGAATGGTCAGTGCCATCTTAAGAGCCTTATAGGCCCCCGGGCAATGCAGTGCACTGGGCCCTGCCTACACAATCACCCACGAGAATAAAAATGCAATTATCGATAAGGCGATATTTATTGGTACCTCCATCAGTAACGCAACGTTTGGACAATATAAGGATGTACAGGACTGATATAGGATAGCACACAGAGGATGTACATGGCAGGCATAGGATGGCACAGACAGAGGATGTACATGGCAGGTATGGGATGGCACAGAGGATATACAGGACAGATATAGGATGGCACACAGAGGATGTACAGGAAAGATATAGGATGGCACATAGATGATGGCATACAGAGGATGTACATGGCAGGTATAGGCTGGCACACAGAGGATGTACATGGCAAGTATAGGATGGCACACAGAGGATGTACATGGCAAGTATAGGATGGCACACAGAGGATGTACATGGCCGGTAAAAGATGGCACAGACAGAGGATGTACATGGCAGGTATAGGATGGCACAGACAGAGGATGTACATGGCAAGTATAAGATGGCACACAGAGGATGTACATGGCCGGTAAAGGATGGCACAGACAGAAGATGTACATGGCAGGTATAGGATGGCACAGACAGAGGATGTACATGGCACACAGAGAATGTATATGGCACACAGAGGATGGCACACAGAGGATGTACATGGCACACAGAGGATGGCACACACAGGATGTACATGGCACACAGAGGATGGAACACAGAGGATGTACATGGCACACAGAAGATGTCACACATAGGATGCACATGGCACACAGTGGGTGGCACCCAGAGGATGGCACACAGAGGATGTACATAGCAAACAGAGGATGTACATGGCACAGAGGATGTACATGGCACACAGAGGATGGCACACAGAGGATGTACATGGCACACAGAAGATGTCCCACATAGAATGTACATGGCACACAGTGGGTGGCACCCAGAGGATGGCACACAGAGGATGTACATGGCACACAGAGGATGTACATGGCACTCAGAGGATGGCACACAGAGGATGTACATGGCACACAGAGGATGGCACACAGAGGATGTACATGGCACACAGAGGATGACACACATAGAATGTACATGGCACACAGAGGGTGGCACACAGAGGATGTACATGGCACACAGAGAATGTACAGTGCCCATTTTTTCAGTTTTTTATTTGTTAACAAAGTTTGAAATATCCAATAAATTTCGTTCCACTTCATAATTGTGTCCCACTTGTTGTTGATTCTTCACAAAAAATGACAGTTTTATATCTTTATGTTTGAAGCCTGAAATGTGGCAAAAGGTCGCAAAGTTCAAGGGGGCCGAATACTTTCGCAAGGCACTGTACATGGCACACAGAGGATGGCACATAGAGGATGTACATGGCACACAGAGGATGGCACACAGAGGATGGCACATAGAGGATGTACATGGCACACAGAGGATGGCACATAGAGGATGTACATGGCACACAGAGGATGGCACACAGAGGATGTACATGGCACACAGAGGATGGCTTACAGAGGATGTACATGGCACACAGAGGATGTACATGGCACACAGAGGATGGCACATAGAGGATGTACATGGCACACAGAGGATGACACACAGAGGATGTACATGGCACACAGAGGATGGCACACAAATTATGTACATGGCACACAGAGGATGGCACACATAGGGTGTACATGGCACCCAGAGGATGTACATGGCACACAGAGGATGGCACACAGAGGATGTACATGGCACACAGAGGATGGCACACAGGGGATGTAAATGAAACACAGAGGATGGCACACATAGGATGTACATGGCACACAGAGGATGGCACACATAGGATGTACATGGCACACAGAGGATGGCACAAAGAGGATGTACATGGCACACAGAGGATGGCACACATAGGATGTACATGGCACACAGAGGATGGCACACAGAGGATGTACATGGCACACAGAGGATGGCACACATAGGATGTACATGGCACACAGAGGATGGCACACAGAGGATGGCACACAGAGGATTTACATGGCACACAGAGGATGGCACACATAAGATGTACATGGCACACAGAGGATGGCACAGACAGAGGATGGAGAGAGAGAGAGAGGGAGAGAGAAAAATCAAGCAGCCTGCAGCAGTCTGATTAACTTCCACAGCGGCACAGCAAATGAAGGGAGGAGATGGGTGGAGCCATTGTAGGGGCGGAGGAGGATGAGCCGAGCAGGATCCTCTTCCGCTGTGCATGCTGGGTCCCCTCTCCTCAGGACGTCACTGGTTCCTAGCAACCAGTGCAGCAGAGACTCAGAGCCACAGCAAAGCAGCCAACACCTGTTCCCAGGGGAAGAACTGGTCTGGGGGGGGGGGGCCTAGACCACCAGGTAAACTAATCTGGCCTGGGGGGGACAGATCATTGCCAACCTGTGTGTGGGGCCCCTTGGCAAGTGGGGCCCCCGGGCACCCGCTGGGCATGCCCATTCGGAAAGACGGCCCTGAGAATGGTAGAACTGTCAGCATAGACAAACTATTAGGGAACAGTGCTGTGGATAAAAGTTATAGTTGTGCTAGCAATAGTAATGACCATAATGATATTTTAAGTATGTCAAAATCACTTTTGCTCTTTCACACAGTTCCTCTAAAATCCATTTACAACTTGGGTTTTTTACAAAACTATGGAATTTTTGACTGCATTAGGCATACAAGGTTAATTTCAGACTGTAACAGAAGCTCAGACAGCAACAAAATTTACAGTGCTAGGACAGCTGTGCAAATACTTCTTACTGCTTAGAGGGAAATCTAATAACAATCCTGAGGTCTGAATTCAGCACTTCTATAATGGGAAATGCGTTTTTCTTTTCCTAACTGCCTCTCTAATGGGGCCACAGTCTACCCTAGGCCCCACAGTATCCATCAGGCTCCATAGACTAGGTACAGGTACCACTGGACAAATGAGGAGCTCAATTTTTTGGTGGAATGAAGGATCGGGTAAGTATAAGCTCACCCCTAGGCAAAACGAGCAGTTGACCCGTGCAGTGCGGGCAGTTGACCTGTGCGGAGTAGGGCCTTATATTAAAATAACAGGACAGGAAACCAGTTGTGTGAAACCAAAGGCATTGACACTTTTATCTCAGATATCTTTAGTGCTGGCATCTTTAAAATGGTGGGAAAATTAGTCAGAGACAATCAGTTTTTTTTCCTTTGAGAACAGTATGATGGGGATGTCTAAAGTGACCAGATTTTCCATAGACAAAGGCAACAAAACCAAATTTATATAAAATAGACTGCATTATCAAACTGTATAATGTGTTATATGAAAAAGATTGTTATTTATATTTTTATTGGACAGATACAATTTTAAGTAGATATTGCTTGAGTACTAAATAAAAGATAGAGATCTGGGTACAGCAATTTATCCTAAAAAAAAATCTATTTTAAGGAACCTATTTAAAATGTTTTTAGCATAGCATAACATAGCATAAAAACGAAAAATAACCATACAAAATGTACAAGTTTAAAAATACAATAACAGTACTTATACACAATTTGACCCATTAGGCTTGGTTTACACCTATGCTGTTGATCCAATTCTGCAGTGCATTTTACATTTTTGCACACATTTTTGATGCGTTTTTCGTGTGTTTTTTGATGCGTTTTCCATTTTTTATGCTTTTTGTTTGCCAATTTGTTGTTGGGTGGATTAAATGCAGCTTCTCTGTTGAAGTCTATTGAACCAAACAAACACGTTTTGTTTTTAAAAAAGTCCCTGACCCTTTCCAAAAAGACAGCAACTGAAAAAAGCATAGATGTGAACGAGTCCCATAGGAAATCAAGTTAAATGGACTGTAGTGCGTTTCTGCAAACAGCAATAAAAAAATGCATTGGTGTGAACTGAGCACAAAGAAGAGACCGTGCACAATAAGAGTACAGTAAAAACATGCAATGCTCAATAAGTGATTTTTTTAAACATTATTTGCTATGTTACCATGTTCCCAGATTTCATTGCTTTTTTCAGTACTTGAATAATATATGCTTTTTAAATTAGTTACATGCACTTGTTTGTTTTGGACACAAAAATACCTATTGTACAAATGGCTTAAAGGGCTTTTACGAAAGGTGATTTATAGGTGGTAATGCTAAGTTAACCACTTTACCACTAGAGGATTTTGCTGTCTTACGTCTGGGCCACTTTTTGCGATTCGGCGCTGTGCGACTTTAACTGACAATTGCACGGCCGTGCGACGCTGTACCCAAACTAAATTTATGTCCTTTTTTTTCCCACAAACAGAGCTTTCTTTTGGTGGTATTTGATCACCTGTGCGATTTTTACTTTTTGCGCTATAAACAAAAAAAGAGCGTAAATTTTGAAAAAACAACAATATTTTTCACATTTTTTTATATGAAATTCCCCCCAAAAAAATGTAAAAATCAAATTTTTTTTAAATTTTTGGCCAATTTATTTTCTGCTACCTATGTTTGGTAAAAAAATTCACAATAAGCGTATTTTGATTGGTTTGCGCAAAAGTTATTGCGTTTACTAACAAAGAGACAGATTTCTGTCATTTTTGGTGTTTTTTTTTAACGCGTAATGGCGGCGATCTGCGATTTTTTTGTGGCACTGCGACATTGCGGCGGACAGATCGGACCCTTGACTGACATTTTTGACACTTTTGGGGGTACCAGTGACATTACTGCAGTAATCAGTGCTATATATATGCACTGTTACTGTAAAAATGACACTGGCAGGGAAGGGGTTAATTTTATGCCTGGTGCTTACTGACGTGTGTGGGGGGAGGTGACTATGTGACACAAGCTATGCTGAACCCTGCAATCTGACCCTGCCTGTCACTTAGGAGATCCGCCCGCTTGTGTTTACACAAGCAGGCGGATCTCCACACTAGATCCCCGACGATCGGGGAAGAGCAGCGGCAATCGCCGCTGCTCCTCCCCTGGCCCGACTCCCGCTGTGACTGAATACAGCGGGAGCGAGCCTCCGGCGGCGCGCGCGCACCGCCAAGAAAGGGGAGTGTCTGGCGACGTAGTACTATGTTGTCAGATGATAACGAGCCACTTTGCCGCAGTAATATTACCGCAGGCAGACGTAAAGTGGTTAATTTGCAGTAAATAGCCTAGATCTTGAATTCTGTTGGTTACAACATGAAGTCTGTATGCTATTCCCATGTTGGTGTGGGTTTCCTGGCACACCCTTTGTCACTTATATGTTTATGTTGAACATTTCACATCATTAATTTAATGTTTTAATTCATCAGCAAAATAAACTATTCACTTGTTTCAGTCCTAGTAGATTGGTAAAACGTATCTTGGATACACAGATTTTGAGCCCTATTCATTAAAATTGAAGACCGTGAGAAAACAAAAATTAAATTTGCTAATCAGAATTCTCTCTTTTCTTTCCTTAAAATGAGCAACATCCTCACTTTTCTTCCTTTTTTTTTTTCTTCGATTTTGATGAATCAGCCCCAGTTGTTGTTCATAAATGAACAGTGGCATATCACAAATACCTATTTCTCTATATTGGCTTGCCAAAAAAAAAAAAAAATTCACAGGACAAAACCAAAGGCTTGTTTATCATTCGCTCTGCCCAGTGTGATTTAGTGTGTTAGCCAGAATGTGGGTAGCGGAGAATAGGAAGCAGAATGTGACAGAACTCTTTTTAAAAATATATAACAAAGTGTCAGGAGAACTGTTTTTCAAAGGAAGATAGATGTGTCAGAACACAAGGTTTTATTCCCAGCTTGAGTGTTAAAGTTAAGGTGGCCATGGTAAAGAATGACTCCCAGAAGAAATAAAAGAAACTTCAAAATACTGGTGAGTAGGGAATCATGCATTAAAAATACATGCTAAAGATTTAAATTTTTATGTCCTTATATTTTGAACATTTAAGCCAGCCATTTTCCCTAGGATTCCTCCAGAATTGGCTAGAGGTTCCTTGAGCTGATAGTGCTTTCATTTGATGGTGTCCGCATAGTTCCAGGGAATTTTCCACCACTTGGAAAATTCATCTCCAAAACACCAGTGATTTTTTTCAGCTGTCTTTAAGGGTGGCATTTTGACCACCACTTTAAGGGTGGCATGGTTGGCCACTAGCCACCAACGTAAGGGGCATTCTTCCATTGACCACCAATGCAAACATATTTGGTAGGGGTTCCTCGAAAACTGAAAATTATGTCAAGAATTCCTCTAGAGTAAAAAGGCTGAGAAAGCCTAATGTAGGTAAACAGGTATTTAGAAAAATAGAAAAGTGACAGCAGGAAAAAGACAAAGAGGTCCATCAAGACTGCCCCATTTTTTAATTTTATACATGCTTATGTATTTTTTTTTTTTTTTTTTTTACTTTTTTGTCTATGTATAGATCTATGTTTGTCCCAAGCATGTTTGAATCCACTTGCTGTTGATTGACTAAAGGTTGATTTAACAGAACCTGCCGACATTCGGCCAGTGTGTACAGCAGCCTGTCCAACAGAAACTGGCCTAATGCTCATCTTTTTTTGAATGGCCATGCTGGAAAAACTGCAGCCGATCGACATCCAATCAGCACTTGCAGTCAATGGTTCAGAGCACTGTATTCTGGTGGGAGGGACCCCCTCCGGTCAGAACACAATAGCTTAGCAGGGAGATAGCTGTACTAACATTGCATACTCAGTTTTATTTTTCGATCAGCTGGCTGGGCTGAACGAAAAAAAAAAATTACTGTATGAACCAGGCGTTATGTGTCTTAGTCAACTATTTAGGTAGGTGTATGTGTTGAATATTATTCTGTGTATGCTTTGTGATGTTGCCACTAAAAAAAGTGCAGTATTGCCAGTCATGCTGTGAAACTGCAAAAGTAATAAAAGGACATGGATTACTGGAACAATGTCCAGTGGTCTGATGAGACTAAAGGCCCGTACACACGTACCGATCGTCGGCATACAAACGTCGGTGGACGAAGGATCTGCCGATTGTACGCGTGTTAGTATGGTGCCTCCGACAGATGTCTGCGCACAATCCGCGGACAAAAGTCTTTCGTGCAAACATGAAAATATTTGTATGCCGACACCAGAACGGACGATTGTTCGCCTGTCAGTACACAATTCGGCCGACAGACCGCAGATTTGCAAGACTGGGCATGCTCAGAAAATAGAAAACACAGGGAAAGTTAACCATTACATGACATCACTTCTGCAGTCGGCGGACAAAATTCTTGTGCTGTCCTTGTGCTGTCTTTGCACTTTTCAGCAGACACCGACATCCCGGGGAGAAAAGAGGAACATTTGTAAGCCGACCATCGGTACGTGTGTACGGGGCTTTAGATAAACTTATTCGGTTCAGACGGTGTCAAGTGTGTGTGGCGGCAACCAGGTGAGGAGTACAAAGACAAGTGTGTCTTGCCTACAGTCAAACATGGTGGTGGGAGTGTCATGGTCTGGGGCTGCACGAGTGCTGCCGGTACTGGGGAGCTACAGTTCATTGAGGGAACCATGAATGCCAACATGTACTGTGGCATACTGAAGCAGAGCATGATCCTTTCTCTTAAGAGACAGGGCCGCAGGGCAGTATTCCAGCATGATAACGACTCCAAACACACCTCCAAGACAACCACTGCCTTGCTAAAGAAGCTGAGGGTAAAGGTGATGGACTGGCCAAGCATGGCCCCAGACCTAAACCCTATTAAGCATCTGTGGGGCATCCTCAATTGGAAGGTGGAGGAACGCAAGGTCTCTAACATCCACCAGCTCCGTGATGTCATCATGGAGGAGTGGAAGAGGGCTCCAGTGGCAACCTGTGAAGCTCAGGTGAACTCCATGTCCAAGAGATTTAAAGAGGAAGTAAACCCTCCTCGGCAAGTTGTACCTATAGGTAAGCCTATGATAAGGCTTACCTATAGGTGCTGTAAATATCTCCTAAACATGTACCGTTTAGGAGATATTTACCTTCGATGCATCCAGTGACGTCACTGGCGCATGCGCTCTGAAGGAACGGCCGCTCGTGCCGTTCCTTCAGAACTCCGTGCCTGGACTGAGAGCCAGGCCTTCTCATCCAACATCAGTGCCTAACCTCACAAATGCACTTCTGGAAGAATGGTCAAACATTCCCATAGACACACTCCTTAACCTTGTGGAAAGCCCTCCCAGAAGAATTGAAGCTATTAAAGCTGCAAAGGGTGGGCCAACACAATACTGAACCCTACGGACTAAGACTGGGATGCCATTAAATTCATATGCCTGTAAAGGTAGGTGCCCCAATACTTTTGACAAAATAGTGTATGTATGGATTGCATGGGTTTTTACAGACATGTGGTGAAAATATTATGTCAATAGCAACTTTAGAAATATATTTACCTAGAAAAATGGCGATGTGTTAAATACTTATTTTACCCGCTGCATATATGCCACAGTTTGTAGATGCTATAACTTTCACACAAACCAAGACTTGTAGCAGAATACATTCTGGACTAAATTTATGAAGAAATTTAATTTTGTTGGATATGTTTTTTTTTTTTAACAGCATGTAGAAAATTTTTTTTTTCTTTTTTAAATTTAATTTTTTTTTTTTTTTTTTAAGTAAAAAAAAAAAGTGTTGATCAAATAACACCAAAAGAAAGCTCTATGTGTGGGAAAAAATGATAAACATGTATTTGCATACAGTGTGGCATGACTGCGCAATTGCCAGTTAATCACTTCCCACAAACTGACGTACCTGTGTAAACGGTGTTCAAATCACACATGTGAGGTATCGTCGCGATCGTCAGAGCGAGACCAATATTTCTAGCGAAAGACCTCCTGCGTAACTGTAAACTGGTAGCCGTTAAACATTTTTTTTTGTTTCAATATTTTTTATTGATTTTACATAAAGAAGAGGTACAAAAGTGTGAATAAACATTGGTAGAAATACTAAACTTCAGGGTACATAACTGGTGGATATTGGTAAAGGTACAATAACAATCCAAGCATCATTGTTGAACTATAATATTGCATACGGACTTGGTAGGGTATTGTCCACCCCTCCCAGACGCCCCTGTTGGGAGCAAACTGTGTCTTGGGATGGGGGTAGCAATAAGTTTTGTTAAGAGTCCAACAAGTATATTATATGGTACATTGTAAAATAATAGTACATAGTTTGAAGAGTGGCTTATACATTACATTAATCCTTGTTTCATGTGTATGGCCTTATTGTCTTGTTTTGTTGAACGATCCAAGGTTGCCATATTTTGTCGAATTTTCTACAATCCATAGCGTTGATTGCTAGAAGTCTTTCGTACGTGTTAGTACGAATGATGTTTATGGTCTCTGATACATTGGGAGATTCTTGTAAATTCCATTTTCTGAGAACGGTGTTGCGTGCTGCTAACAGGATATGTGGGACTATTGGTCTCATAGTATGTGGATAGTGGACTATTCCTAGACTGAGAATAGCTAAACCAGGGTTGGTTGGGGTAAGACTACCCGTGGTCTTTGACAACTGCTAAACATTTTTAAAGCGTCGCCTATAGAGATTTTTATGCACCGTAGTTTGTCGCCATTCCACGAGTGTGTGCAATTTTAAACCGTAACATGTTAGGTATCTATTTACTCGATGTGACATCATCTTCACAATATACCAACAAAAATCGGACTAAGTTTACTAAATATAAATAAATAAATAAATAAAGTCCTAGGACTAAGTTTACTGTTTTTTTTTTTTTTTAAATTCAGGGAATTGTATTTTTTTTTTTTTTTATTTCAGAAAGACTGCTGCGCAAATACCATGTGACATAAAATATTGCAACGACCGCCATTTTATTCTCCAGAGTCTTTGCTAAAATATATATATATATATATATATATATATATATATAGATATATATATATATATCTATATATATATATATATAAATGTTTGAGGGTCCTAAGTCATTTTCTAGCAAAAAACACTGATTTTAACTTGTAAGCAACAAGTGTCAGAAATAGGCCTGGTCCTTCAGCGGTTAAAGTAGTGCAGTGTTGCATAAATGAAGGGGGTAAAAACCTTTCAAACCAATGCAATACAGTCTGAAAATGAATGTATGATTTTACATTTTGACCATAGATAACCCCCTTATGTACTTGATTCATTAAATTTTCAGGATCACTGACCTTCAACAGCCAAGCATTACCTCAAAGACTGGTATCAGTGAGATTTGCTCCTTTCAAGCACACTGCTGCAGAAGTCTTAGTGATTAACTTTTTGCAGATGTAAAAAAAAAAAAAAAAAAAAAATTGAATGCAGCTCTCTGTTCAATAAAGTAGAAATGAAGGAAAAAGGTTCTATTTTTTTTTAAGTAAATAAATGTTATGGAGATAAAAATAAATCCTGACAGGTGCTGTGATCCCTTTCTACTTTAAAAAAAAAAGTTTGTTTTCCTTCAGTTATATTTTACAACATAATATACCGTAATCACATATATTTCTTTATTGCAGGTATAATAGGTTTCTGAATTTTCCTCATAGAGAGAGTAGCACTCAGGTTGGGATAGAGAGGGGTACAACTGGGAGCCAGGGAATGAGGTATGCTAGAAATCAGGCATGTTGCTTGTAAATATATAAACAAAGGACATGCTGTTAGGAGGAGAGAACAGAGGGATGACATCATCTGGGTGCTGCTGCTCTCTCACTGTCCAGTCAAAGGGGGTTAGGATAACACTGCATCCCATTGGGTTTATCTAAAGCCAATTTTTTGTTTGTTTGTTTTGAATAGAGTAGTTAGAACCAATGTCAGTTTATTTTTTTGCTGTCTTTGTGGCCAAGTGATTTGGTCTAGTGATTATTATCACTGGTACTGAAATTGGGGGGGATCTAACCTATTGATTTGTCATTGTGGAGAGATTTGTTTATACTTCCTGCTGCCTTTTAATACATGAAATGAAGAAACAGTTCCCTAAAGGGGCATAGCAAAAAAAAAAAACTTGACGGGTGTTTTTTTTTTTTTCTCAAATATTTTTATTGAAAATTTGCAATTTACAAGCCTCGAACAGAAACAGAAAGGTGTAGATTTACATAGCTTGTATCTATAGGTGTGCGCAGCCTATTGCATTAGGGTGTGCACCCCAAAGTTTAAATACACATGCATGTGTTTGCCTACGTGTATATGGCCCCCGGTACATTACTCTCCCTGCTGGCAAAGTGAAATAGAAGTGTGTGGCACTTCTCTTATGGCAGAGCAGGTCCGAGGGAGATCTTTCCCATCTCCTCACTGGCAAACAGAGCGATAATGCTAATGTGCCCTAGGTGATTAGGGTGTGCCCAGGCACACCCGGCACACCCTGTGCGCACGCCTATGCTTGTATCTAGCCCACTACCAATGTTTTGCTGCATTGATATCATGCAGTTTTAGGCTTCTTTCACACGGCCGCTCCGCTGCAGGACTTTTTTTTTCTTTATCACGGAGCGGATGACATTTGTGTCATCCGCTCCGTATGTCCGCATATCATCCCATCCGTTTGCGGATGATATACGGACATAATGTAAGTCTATGGGCATTGCGGATGTCAGCGGATGACACCGCTGACATCCGATTTTCCTTCCTTTACGTTTTTTGAACGGAGGAAAAATAGGGTTCTGTTCCATTCGTAAAAACGGAACAGAACTGAAAGGAAGAAAATCGGATGTCAGCGGATGGTATTCCGCTGACATCCACAATGCCATTGACTTACATTATGTCCGTAAATCATCCGCAAAAAAATAGGATGATTTGCGGACATACGGAGCGGCCGTGTGAAAGGGCCCTTAATCACATTAACATATATGTAAAAAGGTAACTGTTACCAAAATTTTCATTTATAATGGAAGCATGTACTGTATGAGAAATGTGGATTTAACTGTTAATATAATCAAATAATCTGTATAGAAGATCTTCAATGAAATATAGAACAAAAAAAAAAGAACAAAGAATGAAAATAGAAATAAAATAAAATAGCATAAAGAAAAATCCTTTATATTAGTAATAATATAAAGTAATAGTAACAGTTGTTCATCGACAGTATTGTGGTTCACCATGTTAAAGATTCTTATAATTTCTGCATTGGTGGAGAAAAAATTTTGATACTAGGAATCACTTGGTAGAAATCTTAGTCTGCCTAGAGAATTGTTCATATTTACTTTAATGTACCATTCAGTATAAAGAAATGGTGTTATCAGTTAGGATATTTTGGAGTTTGAAAAAGAGTGTTCCATAAATCTTTGCCATTGGTTAAAGAACCGTTGACGGGTGTTTTATCTATTTCCTACTCTAACCAAAACCTAAAAATAGTTTTGGCTTTAGAAATGCTTTATTTGCAAGAAGGGTCATCCAATTGGCTGTGTAAATCTCAGGACTAGATGGGCCAAAATACAAATCCTATTGGGCAGGTTAAACTGCTGCCATATTTAGTTGTTTGCCTGGAGCTTTAGGGCAGCTTCACACTGCCCTGCTGCACTTATGCTAAATCGCAGCTAGCTGGAGAGAGTCCAGAGAAGGGCAACTAAACTAATTAGGGGATTGGAGGACCTTGACTATGAAGAGCGTCTACAATCGCTCGATTTATTCTCCCTGGAGAAGAGACGTCTGAGGGGGGACATGATAGCAATTTATAAATATCTTAATGGGGATCCCAGCTTAGAAAAAAAGCTGTTCATTCGAAGGGATTGCATGAGGACTCGAGGGCATACAATGCGATTAGAGGAGAAGCGTTTTAACCTCAGGCAACGTGGGGGGTTCTTTACTGTTAGGGCTACAAGATTGTGGAATTCTCTACCACAAGAGGTGATTTCTGCGGGAAGTATGGTGGCTTTCAAAAGACTCTTAGACTTACATCTCAAGGATCAGAACATTCAGGGGTATGTGCGATGATTACAGCCACACACACCTACACAGGTTGAACTGGATGGACTATTGTCTTTATTCAACCTCACCTACTATGTAACTATGTAACTATGCAGCTAACCTGCATTTTTTGTGCGGGTTAGCTGAGCTTTCCCATAGACTTCTATGGCGCCCTGCTCTTTTGGTGCAGTTTCAGAAAGTGCACCAAAACTCCTGCATGCTGCATCTTTGGTGGCCTTTCCTAAACCACACCAAAATCCCAGGACCCCACAGAAGCATTGGGGCAGTCTGAAGATGCCCTTGCCAAATTTTATATGCATCAAATTTTTTATACCTAAAAGTAAAAAAGGTGGCAGGTCTGCTTTCAATAGCTAGTATACCTTTTTACGTGCTGTATTACCTTCTCGTTTTCAAATTTTAGCCTTTACTTCCACTGTTTTTTCTCTCTGGTGTTTTGCGGAATAAAGAATAACAGTAAAGTTTAAAGCACACAATTTTATTTCAATTGTGATTTTTTTTTTTTTGGTAAAATTAGAAAGCAACAAAAACAAAAACACTGCAGCTCTGCCTTTGATTTAGTGTTTATAAGTGAACTTCTTTCAAATGTGTTCTTCTGCAATATATTTAAGAAACCTGATGGAGGCTTTGCATCAACTTTCTTTTTCCCATAGTTTGTAGTAGGATGCACCAATGCCATTTTTTTACAGTGAGTACGAGTACTGATACTTTTTTTTTAGTGCTCGCTGATATCAATTACCACAACTGTTTTGTTTACACTTCAGCTGTCAGCAATGGTATAAAGCATTGAAAAAAATACAGTAATCCCCCGCTACATCGCGGTTCAGTTTTTGCGGTCCCGGTAATTCGCGGTTTTTTTTGTAATGTTATTTAACTATATAAATCATTAAAAATGAAATATTTTTGTGTTTTCCATAGCTCTTGCTCTGTCTCTAAGTATCTTTTATGTGTTTAAATGAGTTTCTATTGTTTTAAAAGTGTGTTTAAAGACCTTAAAATGCTTCTACACGTACAGTGACAGTAAAAAAAACATGCCTACAATGCATTTTAATAGGGTTTTTCTATTTCGCGGATTTTCACTTTTCGCGGCTGGGTCCGGAACGTAACCCCCGCAATGGAGGGGGGTTTACTGTATTTACAAATTAAATAAATCATTGTTTTCATTTTGTGCTTTTTTATACTGTGAAAGATGTAAATATATGTGAAAGGTATACAAATATTAATGAACAAAGCAAACAAAAATGTAATTATTAATAGTATATGTATATATATATATATATATATATATATATATATATATATATTTTTTTTTTTTGTTTAGCAAAGACTCTGGAGAATAAAATGGCGGTCATTGAAACATTTTTTGTTATGCAGTATTTGCGCAGCGGTTTTTCAAACGCATTTTTTATGGGAAAAATACACTTTACTGAATAAAAAAAAAACTAAACAGTAAAGTTAGCCCAATTTTTTTTTTTTTTTTCCAAAATCCAATTTTTTTGTATATTGTAAATGATGTCATGCCAAATAAAAAGAGATGTAACATGTTATGGTTTAAAATTGTGCACAGTTGTGGAATAGTGACAAACTTTGGTACTTAAAAATCTCCATAGGCGACGCTTTAAACTGTTTTAACAGTTACCAGTTTAGAGTTACAGAGGATGTCTTTTGCTAGAATCATTGCTCTTGCTCTGAAGATTGCGGCGATACCTCACATATGTGATTTGAACACCGTTTACATTTGTGGGCGTGACTTACGTATGTGTTTTCTTTGGTGCACAAGCTCACAGGGACGGGGGGTGCTTTAAAAATAATTTTTTTTTCCCTTTATATATTTTATTTTGTAAAAATCTCTTGTGACAGTGATAGGCAGTGACATGTACTCTTTATGGAGGGATCTGGGGTCTAAAAGACCCCAAACCCCCTCTAATGCACTTCAAAGTATTCAAAACGCTGTCAGTTATTTTAAATCGGCGTGTTAGCAGCCAAGTAAACCAGAAGTGACGTTGTGACGTCGCTTCCGGGTTACTTGATCAGAGACCTGATCAAAGCCAAAACCTGGACTCTAACCAGTTGGTTGCTCGCGTCTCCAAGGGGGACAGTACACCTGGTCAGAGCAGTGGAGGGCGGCGGGAGGAGGGTTCCCACTTGCTGGGTTAATGGCTAAGCAGCTGCTGACCCCCAATCAGTTGTTATCATCAGAAACTTGACCACTAGCTCTAAAAAACGGTTGATGCCTGCAGCTGCAGTACAGGTGAGCTGTGAGCCAGGCTTTCTCGTCCAACATCAGTGCCTGACCTCACAAATGCGCTTCTGGAAGAATGGTCAAACATTCCCATAGACACACTCCTAAACCTTGTGGACAGCCTTCCCAGAAGAGTTGAAGCTGTATAACTGCAAAGGGTGGGCCAACTGAATATTGAACCCTGTGAACTAAGATTGGGATGCCATTAAAGTTCATGTGTGTGTAAAGGCAGACGTCCCAATACTTTTGGTAATATAGTGTACGTAAAAAAAAGGCATTTATTCCCCCTGAAACAACACAAATACATGAATAATGAGTTTACTATATGCAGCACCAGAGGAGTTATTAATGTGATTCTGTGTCTCTGCAAGAAGTTTTATGTAGGAAGAACTAACGTAGAATTAAAAACTCGCATTAGGGAACATTTTTCAAAATCCTAAAAGGGAGTGATTATCACCCACTACCTAAACACTATAAAGAATTCCATAATAAGCCTGAAAGTACTCTCTTTTGGGAAAAAGAAAGTGTAAAATGAGATTCGGTGGGGTTTTATTTTATCTGGAAGATGTCAAGTGAATCAGAATTATTTTTTGAACCTTGACACCATTGCCCCGCTGGACTTGTGACTTAGAATAATTGGCATTTCTCAAATAGTCAATTTTAAAACATGAATATTTTTATGCACATTACACTTTCCAGCTTTAAACTAATTACATTTTTTCTTTTTCCATTTTTTTTTTTTTTTTTAACTGATTTCAGTAAACGTAGGGTTGATGTGGCCTTTTCTATTGCAAAATGAGTTTTGATAAAAAGAAGAATTTGGGAGAATATACAGTATGCTATAGAGTTGGGTACTTTAACCACCTCTGGACCGGAAGGTTTTACCCCCTTACAGACCAGGCCATTTTTTGCAATACAGCACTGCGTTACTTTAACTGACAATTTTAATAATAAAAATAAAATTGATGTCCTTTTTCCCACAAATAGAGCTTTCTTTTGGTGGTATTTGATCACCTTTGCAGTTTTTATTTTTTGCACTAGAAACAAAGAAAGAGCTACAATTTAAAAAAAAAACAAAAAAAAACAAAACAATATTTTTTACTTTCTGCTATAAAACATATCCAATGAAAAAATATAAAAAATCTAATTTCCTCATCAGTTTGGGCCAATTTGTATTCTGCTATATATTTTTGGTAAAAAAAAATCCCAATAAGCGTATATTGATTGGTTTGCTTTAAAGTTATCGTGTCTACAAACTTGGAGATATATTGATGCCATTTTTATTTATTTATTTATATTTAGTAGTAATGGCAGCAACCAGCGATTTTTAGTGGGACTGTGACATTGCGGCGAACACCTAACTGACACTTTTTTTGAGAACCAGTGACATTATTACAGTAATCAGCGCTAAAAATATGCACTGTTACTGTACTAATGACACTGGCAGGGAAGGGGTTAACACCAGGGGCGATCAAAGGGTTAAGTGTGTCCCTAGGGGGTGCTCTCTAACTGTGCGGGGAATGGACTTTCTGGATGAACATAGAGATCCCAGTTCCTGCTTAGCAGGAACTCAAGATCCCTACTTTCATCCCTGACAGAATGGGGGTCTGCCTTGTTAACTACCTCTCTGGGGAGCGATCACGGGTGGCCAGTGGACATCTTGTCCGCTGGACCCGCTGATTGGCTCCCCCTGTGGGGGCGCGACCCCGCTAGCTATTCCACGAAATGACGTAGAGGTAGGTTGTTTCACACAATAGAGCCGATACTGTGGCTGGTAGGCAAGTGGTTAATTGTGCACAGCAAATGAAGAACAATTGTTCTGTCCCTGCTACAGGTTTCTCTGTGTGTAGCTCAAATGCAGCTAAACCCTCCTATTCTGCTATAAGGCTAACTGAGAGTCAATTTGAAGCTTCATTAACAACACAGGGTAGGTGAAACTATTAACCTCTTGCCAACCAACCACCGCAGATTTATTGAGGCAAGGTGGCTCGGCTGCGCGAATCGCCGTACCCATAAGTCGCTCCTCAGAAGCAATCATGGGGGCGTGCGCGGTGATTCACAAGAGGGGAAGCTGATCTGCGGGGCCGGCGACAGTGATTGCCGCCCGGCACCCACGATCACTCCCTGGGGAGACACAACGGCAGTGTGCCATTATAAACGCAGCAGACCGTTGTTCTGTCAGCAATCAACACAGGACTCCTGTGTTCCTCCTATTTAGGATCACAGGTCTCTGTGTTGATTCCATAAGCCCACCCCCCTCACAGTTAGAAAACACCCCCTAGGCACACATTTGACCCTTTGATCACCCCTAGTGTTAACCCCTTCCCTGCCAGTATCATTAGTACAGTAACAGTGCATATTTTTAGCACTGATTACTGTAGTAATGTCACTGGTCCCCCCAAAAGTGTCAGTTAGGTGTCTGATCTGTCCGTCGCAATGTCGCAGTCATGCTAAAAATTGCTGATCGCCGCCATTACTAGTAAAAAAAATGTAATAAAAAGTGACAAAAACTTTCCACTAGTTTGTAGATGTGATAACTTTTGCGCAAACCAAACAATATACACTTATTGGGATTTTTTTACCAAAAATTTGTAGCAGAATACAAATTGGCCGAAAATGATGAAAAAATATATTTATTTTATTTTTTATGGGGAATGTTATATAGCAGAAAGTAAAAAAATATATATATTTTTTTTTTTTTCAAAATTGTTGCTCTTTTTTTATTTATAGCGTTAAAAGCAAAAATCGCAGAGGTGATCATATACCACCAAAAGAAAGCTCTATCTGTGGGGGGAAAAAAGGCCATCAATTTAATTTAGATACAGCGTCGCACGACCGCGCAATTGTCAGGTAAATTAACACAGTGCCAAATCGCAAAAAATGGCCTGGTCATTAAGGGGGTAAAACCTTCTGGTCCTTAAATGATTAACAAATAAAGATGCATATAATCAGCATATAAAATATACAGAAAATACAATGAATAAGCTAAGCTGTAGATGGCATTCAGTAATTCTCACCAGTGATGCTACATTTAGGGGATGCAAGCAGATGCAATTTTTAGTCCATGTCTGGCTCTGATAGCTGGTTCCTTCTTTCTCTCTCTAAGAAGAAGTCTGAGTTCCCAGGATGCACCTGTTTCTCTTCCTCAGACTAAAGAATGATGGGAACTTTTGTTAAAGGTGCACAGTTTCTATTTTCTGCAAATACACTAAATTTACCACTGGCAATGTTTTGTGGTCAAATCTGCTACTGCAGGCAAAACAACTTACCGTATATACTTCAGTATAAGCTGACCCGAATGTAAGCCGAGGCACCTAATTTTACCACAAAAAAGTGTGAAAACCTATTGACTCTAGTATAAGCCTAGGGTGGGAAATGCAGCAGCCACTGGACCCAACTGGACCACCACAAGACACAAAACAGGGGCTGTGGGCATGGTACAGGAGATGGTACAGGCATGGTACAGGAGATAGTTCAGGTATGGTTCAGGAGATGGTACGGGCATGGCACAGGTGATGGTACAGGCATGGCACAGGTGATGGTACAGGCATGGCACAAGAGATGATACAGGCATGGTACAGGTGATGGTACAGGAGATTGTACAGGCATTGCACAGGAGATGGTACAGGCATGGCACAGGTGATGGTACAGGCATGGTACAGGAGATGCAGTGCTGTGGGCATGGTACAGGAGAATGTCCTGTACCATGCCCACAGCACTGCATGAGGAACTGCAGGAGCGGCGGAGGAGTCTCACTTACCTGTCGGTGAGGCACCTTACATTTAAAAATGGCGCCGTCCGGCGCCAACACGTCACCGCGCATGCGCTGCCGATGCTCGGGAAAGCCCGTACACGTTCGGCTATTCCCGCGCGGTGGCGTGTTGGCACCGGGCGGCGCCATTTTTAAAAGGTAAGTGAGACCATGACTTGAGTATAAGCCGAGGGGGGCTTTTTCAGCATAAAAAAACATGCTGAAAAAGGCGGCTTATACTCTGTAATTATTATCCTGCTGGAGGCAGAACAAAAACCAGTCCTGGAAGGAAGAGAGTAAAATTTAAAAACCGTTCCAACAGCTTTCCTTGAGAAAGATTGGTGGTCCATTCAAACACATCAGAAGTGACACGGGGACTAACAGTGATATCACTCGTACGGTACCTTTTATTTTCATAGGAGCTGGGGCTCTCATTCCCAGAAACATTTCTCCCTTTGTGTTTCGTGACTCCTTTGGATCCAAATTTTGTTTGAGTGAAGCAATAAAAACTTTAGATACCAGGCCAGTGGAAAACCCATGTGGAAAAATAGCAGTGCAAGTGTATTGTTAAAGATCTACTACCCTGTCATTTTTAATTTCAGGGACACAGTGGGTATTCAGTAAGATATTTACAACATAGCTTTGTAGTCAAAAGCCTTACACCAAATGTATGCAATATATTCATTATTAGTAAGTGCAACACATTCCTGTAGTTCTTATTTGCAACACTTTTACTGTATGGCACCATTGTTGCAACAAATTCATAAAGAAATACTACCAAATCGGTTATAAAGAAAGTGGAGGTAACAGAGTCCTTTTCCTTGTAGAAGTAAATTGTTGATCATGTCACACCTGTTGCATCTTTCAGACAATTCTGTTACAAAATTTGTCTTCAAATTTCACTGGAACTGATATATGATATGTTTCCACTACTCTTCGAACTTCTCCAAATAGCTTCTTTGCCAGTAAAACTCCACCACATTGCAGGAGAGATGTTTGGTACAGGTCAGTCTGTCAGAGTTGCAACAGATTTATATACACAGATCAGGAATAGCTTAAGGACCACGCACCTGACATTGAGTCGGTCTGTGTTTTTCAAAACAGCCCTGACCCATTGAGGTATGGACAACACTAAACCTCTGAGAGTATGCAGTGGTATCTGGCACCAAGCAGCCAGTAGCAGGTTCTTTAAGTCCTTTAAGTTGCAAAGTGGGGCCTCCATAGATCAGGCTTGTTTTTCCAGCACATTCCACAGATGCTTGATGGATTGAGAATTTGGAGGCCATGTCAACACCTTGAACTCGTTGTTTTCCTCAAATTATTCTTGAACCCTTGTTGCAGTGTGGCAGGGCACATAATCCTGCTGAAAGAGGCCACTGCCATCAAAGAATACCATTTGCATGAAGAGGTGTACTTTGCCAGCAACAATGTTTAGATGGTATGTGTCAAAATAACATCCACAGGAATGGCTAGACCCAAGGTTTCCCAGTAGGACATTGCTCAAAGCATCACACTTGCCTTCTGCCCATTTTGCATCCTGGTGCCATTTCTTCCCCAGGTAAGCAATGCACACAAACCTGGCCATCCACAGTAAAATAAATCGTGATTAATCAGACCAGGCCACTTTCTTCCATTACCCTGCGGTCCAGTTCTGAATCTTGCGTATCCATTGTAGGCTTTACGCAGCCCTATATACAACAAACTGTGAATGCCCATGTTTTCTACTTTCAACACAGCAACTTTAGGGACAACAAGTTTACTTGCTGCCTAGTATCCCCTTATTCAATGTTATTCAATTAACCTCTTAGTGGTCATAAAGATATGGCTGATCAGTGTATATCTTTTTTTTTTATATTTGACAATTTTTTAAAGTTTTATATGAAATCATACAAAAACATAAAGAGAGTA
The DNA here is from genome assembly GCF_965119305.1 of Pelophylax lessonae. NCBI lineage: Eukaryota > Metazoa > Chordata > Amphibia > Anura > Ranidae > Pelophylax > Pelophylax lessonae. Next base: position 182,700,620 of record NC_138770.1, read on the forward strand.
GAAAAAAGAAAATAAACAAAAAGATATATAATGAAATTAAAGTCTTGCAAGACTCCAACAGCAAACAGTCATTTATATGTTAGAGATATGCTTTTGGGTGTAAAGTAGAGCCGATAAAACTGGAACAAGGTTCATATAACAATAAATGTAAGTATACTGCATGAGAAATAATCTAGTTGTGATACCATATTGCAGAGAGTACCTGCAGGAGCAGTTCCATTAGCTTCAAACCCAGAAAGTAAACCAGGTATCCATTGGATTCTTAAAAAAAAAAGGGGAAGGGAAGTAGAGACATCAGATCCAGGTCGCACTGAGCTGAAGTTCTTTTTCAATCAATCAGCTTTAAAGTAGCAGTTGCATGGCACATAATGCAGTCTCTTTTACCAGATATAACACCTCAACTGTCATGTTTCACCCTTGTTCAGGGTTTAGGTATAGAGATGACATTCCGTGATTCATTTAGGCCCTAGAAGGGTTAAATGTGTTGGGGAAGGAGTAATGACCACATTGAGTTTGTGTGTGGGGGGGCAGATTGTGCTTTGTAAGCCATGCTACTGCTAAATTAAAGCTGAATAAAAAGAGAACTTCCGTTGAGAGAATCCTGAATATTTGCCTTTTGTGTATTGAGGGAGGAGTTGGGTCCAAAGTTTGGTCTGGACTGGTGAGCATATTGCTTTTGCGGTGATTGAAACTGATCGAGCAGTGGGTAAAATGCTGTGTGCTTGGTTCATTTCCACTTTTTCAGAAGTTTTATGGTAAAACGAAGGTAGTTTTACAATGGCAGCAGTTATTAAAATTGTTAGGCTTCACTTTATTTTGCCAAGCTGAAACCATTTTTTTAGATCCAGATCACTTTTGCTTTCTAATGGTTACAAATATAATAATTTGTGCATGATTTAAATTTTACCAGCATGCACAGGTGTCATAGGCATTTTATTAGTTGTTTTCTCCTTTTTGCAATGTGATAATTTATGTGTACACTCTGATTTCCCTGCTGTACTCTTCCAATTACACTTGTGGGGAAATTGTTCCCACAACTGATTATTGTTCAAACAGATCTCAATTTTTTTTCCATAATTCAAAATCAAAATTAAATATTTCCTACACCTTCTAGGAATTGATTAATGCAATGTTGATTGAAGTCCATCATGCTGTACATGGGAAATAAACAATTCTACTCACTTTAGTGCCTAGTAGACAGGTTTTCAGGGCTCAAAACAAAACGGCTTGAGGAGATCTATAGAAATTCCTTAGTGTTTTGCATAGAAACCCTGGAAGTCTTCGTCCTGCTGTTTTACAGATCTGATTTACTGCTAATAGGTGGTATGGATTGATAAGAGCTTGTAAAATCTGGATGGTTTGCTCTAACAACTGATCAGATTTATAATTATATAGTACATAGTTGATAAAGTTGATTAAAAAAAAAAAACACAAGTCCATCCAGTCTGTTTCCAGAGTGGAGTTCAGGTGGTGTTCCACCATGCTTTGGTTTGATCCAGAAAAATAGCTCTGTAGTAGGATTTTATAACAGGTGCGCCCATCCTGGAATGGGAAGTCGGGAGGTAGAGGAGATTTTGTTTAAACGTGGTTTCGTGCAGTCCCAGATGAAGGAATTGGAGATGCGTTGAATTTTAGCTAAGCAGGGGGGGAGGATCGGAACAGGGAGGGTCCTGAAGAGGTAGAGGATATAAGGGAGGAGAAACAATTTAGTGTGTGCAATCCTTCCTGCCCAAGATGTTTGGACAGGGCATAAGGCTTCAGTGATGGTTTGTAATTTCTTGGTAAGCAGGGCTAAATGCAGGAATTGTTTATAGTGCTTCCTTTATGCAATCCATGAAGGTTAAGCTATCAGGCATTCTTCTTTACATAAAAATATAAATCCACATTTTCTTATATAACCCTCTTTTACCTCTGCACATTCTAACATTCTTTATTTTAAAAATGTGATAGTGATCAAGTTAATGGCAAAGAATGCAGACGTTACATAAACAGTCTCCAGTTATAGTATACAGAAATAGACATATATTATGTATTGGCTTCAAATTATCTGGATAGATGACACATATATCATCAAGGAACAAGCTCTGTTCTGTGCAGGCAGGCATTTAAAGTTTATGTATAGTCAGTCATACATATCCTTGTATATGGAGGTTCAGTCTGGTTTTCTGCCAACAATCAGTGTTCGATTTGACTTTAAAATAAATTTACTTTCACTTGCACACATTGAGAATCGTGAGTGAGGGTAACTCTGTTGGTGTAAAGGAATCTAAAATAAATCTTGTTTTTTTTTTTTCAATGGTAGAGTCCTATAAGGTTCAGTTTTCTTCAATAAATTCCCAGTAGAAAGTTGTACAGGCTGCTCTTGTCCCTGGGAGACCTGAGGCAACTCACAGAAAAAGCTGCCATTTACAAGGAAGGATGTCAGTGACCTCATACTGAAAAAGAAGAAAGGTCTATCTCCACCACCTGGGGATACAGATGTCACTGTGTATAAAATGTTAGGAAAGGCTACAAACGTACATTTCAATATAACAGTGTCTTAAAACTAAATGGCCTTTTCAGAACAGCTGTGTTGTGCTTTTAAAATATACAATACATGGCAGGTGCTGTACTTGATGTGGTGGTGGTGTCTTCTACAAGTAACAGACTACTGAAGTTATTAATAAAGTTGACTAGTACTAAAACTAATTTAAATATTCATGTAAACATGATTTCTATACAGAAAAACAGATATAATACATATGTAAAGTTACTATCTCATACCACCTAACTTTCTGAAAAAAGAAAGAGGTATACCTTGTAGAACAAAATTTGTAGGAAAAAGTCCATGAAGATATAATATACCACAGCCGGGCAAGATCATCCAGTGTCCAGGGCAAAGATGCTAAATCACATCCCCCCCTTTTCATTATGTGCAAGCTTTTGAGGAGGAGGGCGAGAGAGAGCACAGCCTGCACCTCCTCCTGGCTCTCTCCAGGAGCAGTGATGTCGCTGTCATTATTCCTGTCAGCCTTATAGTAGAAGGAGCTTGCAGCTCCCCCATCCCTGCAATACACACTGTGCTCAGGGCAGCCACCACTTGTGCCCTTCCCTTGTCCCGGCCCTGATTATACCATGAAGATGTATTATATGCAAGAGCTTTAGGTTTCTACTACATTTCCTTTATACTTGTTTTTCAATATAACAAAAGCAGTATATTACAGATTTCATAAAAGAATTACTGGGAAATTCATGACACCCTTTAGAATTCTGTCAGGTCAAAGCACTGAGACAAGTACATGAACCTGTCAGGGCCTGCACTGAGATCAAAGTGTACATAGCACCCCCCCCCCCCCCCCCATTTCCGGCTGCTGCGCCCAACACACTGACAGGCATCTGGCTGAGGGGATTTGTACTAGGGATGAGCGGAGAATGATGGGAAATTGAAATACTAGTTTTCCATCGTCAGGTCTGTTTTATATTTGATTGACAGTGCATGGCAGTGGGTGGCTCCACAGCTGCTATTGAGTCCAGTGGAACTTTCAAATCTGCCCGCTGCTTCCGCTGTCCATCAAAAGCAAAGCAGGCCTAGTCCCTTCAGTTACCCCTCAGGCTCCACCTACTTAGTGACAAGTCCATTTCCAAATATTGCCATTACCGGTACTATCCCCAGCTCCCAGGGATACAGTACTGTGCAGGAATTTGTTGCATACATGACAGCTTTCCAGCACAGATATTTCCCACTGTAAACACTTTCCTAATCTAAGAACTGGCGGTAATTCTTTAGGAAACTGTTGCTGTCATAGTGGCAGTTGTAAGAACTACCTGAATTTGCCAGCAAAAGCTATAGTAGTGATCTACTACTGTAGGGAGAGGCAGGACAGAACAGCAAAAGCTCTGCCTGAGGTTCCATACTGACAGGAAGTGCTGTGACATCACTACAGTACCGATGTAAACAGAATATGGAGGCATTCTATTTACATTAGCTTTGTGGTTGTAAACCTCAGAAATAAAATATGAACAAAGCATATCCCTCTATAGTGTGGACTTGTCTCAATTAAGAGCACTAAGTGTCACTTTTGTCAGCTGCTTTGTTCCCATGCTATCAGCATGAATCCCTTCTGACAAGTTTTCCTGACACCAAAGGAAAAATGATAACAGGGGAGGGATCTCCAGCAGATTGACAGCCTCAGCTCTGTTCCTGTGTGCTGTGTGAAGGGGGGTGTGTCCCTTCCCTCCAATCAGCTCTCTGAGCTCTCCTCACTGAGCTCTGCAGAGTAAAATTTCAGCTCTCCACCCCTTTTTCTGAACTCTAAAGGCTCGTACACACTATAAGAAAATTGGGCGAACATTTTCGTCCAAAGAATTTTCGTACGATTTTCGTATAGTGTGTACAGAACTTTCTACAGACGATTTAGAATTTTCAAACGAAAATTCTTATAGTTACATAGTTATATTGTTTGTGAGGTTGAAAAAAGACATCAGTCCATCCAGTTCAACCTATGATGTGTGTGTGTGTGTTTGCTGTTAACCGTACATTGTATACCCCTGTATGTTGTGGTCTTTAAGGTGCCCATCTAATAGTTTTTTGAAACTATCGATGCTCTCTACTGATATGACTGCTTGTGGAAGCGACTTCCACATCCTTACTGCTCTGACAGTGAAGAACCCCTTACGTATTTTAAGGTTAAACCGTTTTTCCTCTAGTTTTAGTGAGTGGCCACGTGTCTTATTGTATTCCCTTTCTCTAAAAAGTTTGTTCCTTATGCTAGGGTCGCCAGTACAGTATTTGTACATTGATATCCTATCCCCCCTTAAGCGTCTCTTCTCCAGAGAGAATAAATTCAGTGCTTGTAGTCTTTCCTCATAGCCAATGCCCTCCATTCCCCTAATTCTCGAAGGGACAAATTCCAAAATTTTTCTCGTACTGGAAAAAATGAATGATTTTCATTTAATGTGTACAATGTTTGTACAAGAAAGACTGCATATGGTCAGAACAATAAACAACAAAAAAAGCTTTTGTCGTAAGAGGATTTTCATACAAATTTTTTTAAGAATTCTCCTTCATCGGTTCCAATTTGCTGTGAAACAGAGAGGAAAATCAGACAATTGTTCCCCCGATTTTCTTATAGTGTGTACCCCACTTAAGACAAGCGTTAAAATTCAACACTTTAAACAGGTGTAGATAAGAAAGAGCTGCAGATAAACAGGTATAACTTATGCAGGAGGATTTGTTTCATCTCTGTGTATCACCTGAGGCTTGTCACTTTACTGAGTACATGAGAGGTTTTACAGCCACTTTAACAGCGTGCTCCTATGGAGTGATCTTCTGTAGAAGGATTTAAAGTCCAGAAGCTGATAGTTTCATCTCCAGGGCTTGGCGTTGTACTGCAGACAGCTGTTGATTCCAATACAGGGAAGGGAGCACATTGTGTTCCAGAAGAAGAGGCACCTGGCACTCCCAGTGGCATGGGTGTTGGGAGTTTCTGATCCTTGGTTTTGTGAATGAGATGAACCTCTGCTGACTTCCACCTTCCAGTCGCGGGCAAGCAAATTGCTGTTTTTAATTTTCCTTGCTTGATGATTGAGTATTTTTTGTAAGCTGATATTTTTTTTCTACCTTTATAAAGCTACAGGGAAATTTCACTTTGCAAAGTGGACATGCTCCACTCCTTTAGCAAATAAACCCCACTGTGATAGTTTAAAATAAGCCATGTGATGAGCAGTAGTACAGTCTACTGTGCTAACTACAGTTCCTTAAAGATTTAATATTTTGCTCCTGTGAGAATCAACAACAGTTTCTATATATATGATCTCCATCAATCACCACCTCTGGATTTGCGCTCAATAAATTGGACTTGGCACACAGTAAAGAAAACTCCAAGATAGCTATATCTCACCAGGAAGGCAAGGAACTCCATGGTGAAAAACTCCCATCAGAATAATAATGCAGAGACTTAAGTCAAATGCTAAAGTCACTGCAAACTCTCTGATATAAGTGATATGTGCAATTCAAACCTTTTTACGGGAGAACGCTGTTTATTTAAAAACAACAAAAATGACGATTGATATTGTGTTATCATGAATCCAAGAGATGATAGCATTGAACAAATGTCCTCACCTTCTAACATGCTTCCTCATTCCAACTCAATAAATATGTTTGTTACCAATCCTTAAAGTGTAACTCCACTTCTGTGGGGAAAAAAATATACAAAACACAAAAAATACAAATAAAATACTGTATATTATAGCATATACAATCATTACACAAGCCATATTGCAATTGATTGTTAAATAAAAATTACCTTTCCTTTCAATCTACAGCTTTGTAATTTTCTGTAAAATTCAATGCAGAATGGCAACCTTGAGGCGTTCTGTACAAAGGTTGTGTACAGAGCTTCCTGCTTGTGATTGGCTTTCTGATTTTCCAAGACCTCTGCACTAAAATACAAGTCAAATTTTAGGCAACTTCAGAAACCAAAATGTCATTTTGGTGAGATATTCCTGAAAGGCTAATTACTTCTAAAAGGATGTATACCATGAAACTTTCCTCATTAGAACACTGCTAGTGCATCAGCTGAAACAGACAGAAATCTGCAACAATCCCCAGAGGGGATTTCCTTTTCTGAACAAAACTGAAGTTACTCTTAAAATTCCATGTTAGTTTGAGAAATAAAATAGTTGGAGACCTGGATATCCAGCCCAAAAAATATATTTGATCATTATCATTATTATTATTTATTTTTATATAAAATACTAAAAATATTACATACAGACACATATTAAATACTAGCTTTTCTACAAAAACTGTCAGATGTACAACATACTATCAGCAACATTTTGCCCATGGCTTTCTATATTAAAGTATATATGAACCGAATCATTGAAATTTCATATGAAACAAAAATATATTTTTAAAGTAACGTTGAGCATTTTGAAACCGTAGCTTTCAATAAATTAACATCTGCCTTGAAGTTCCTTTTGCAGGCACTCCCTGTTATAGGTTGACAAACACTATCTCTGTCCCCCAATTGTTATCATGCACTGTCACAAGCCATTCTAATGTATACTATAAGATGTTGTGTGGATGCACATTGCACAGGCTTAGTCAACTGTTGTCATCGTCAGGAATATGTAAAGTACTGTATATATGAACCGAATCATTGAAATCTCATATGAAACAAAAATATATTTTAAAATCATCAGCAATATGTATTTTTATGTTGTGGTAATTTCATTTAAATGTAAAATTCGATATGCTTCAAATTGAACAGCATAAAATAATTTGTTTTATCCAGTCAAATTGTAACATTTATTTTTTCTTTGATATTGCGTGGGTTGATCCATTTATTTTATCTGATTATTGTAAAAAATAAAGCATAAAACAAAGCTATAAAAATCAACTCAAATATTCAAGTCTTCATCTTAATTTAAAAAAAAATGAAATTATTGTAGAAAGACTGTGTCCTATTTATTTTACAGACAAATGTTGTTAGCCTGATTATTCTGTGAATTGTCCATAAATATCTGAATGCTTAGCAACCCTGTATGAGACCATCTTGTTCTGTTATTCTAATATAGTCTTCACATTAGCACTCTGCATAACAAAATAACAAGTATAATTCCTGATGTGACACTTCAGCTTTCTTACAGGGAATAGTTTAGGTCAGTTTGCAGAGAATCAGAAAAAATATCTATGGATGAAAAGTTTCAGCAACTGTCACATCTTGTGCATCTTGCTAGTAACTGTGCAGTATGTTCCAAGTGTTCATTTCAGGACCCTGGAGAGCGGTCACTGTTATTTTGCTGATAAGGAAAGGTCTGGTTCAGCAATGCTAGCAATAGCAGGGGTCAGGCTTGCCAGATAAGAATTTCTTTTCAACATGATACATACTTCTAGAAATGGAATCCCTGTGTAAGGAGGGGTAGCAGTTCCAAAGAAATAATATTGGCTTCACAAAGCCGTTTTCTGCCTTTTTTTTTTTTTTACTAGCGTAACACAGATCCAGAGAGTAAAAGAGATTGCATCTGTTTCAGATTGATTTATGGAGGACTGTAATTTTACGAGGATACTTGTGCAAAGCCTTCCTATTCCTGGCAGGGTAGGAACAAGCATAGAGATTTTTGACTGCAGGTGACAACCATGGTTAACCTAATCTGCTAATTTCATGCTGCCATCTGTAAAATGCTGAGATCTTTAAGAAATGTAAGCAGATGTGTTGCAGGTTAGATATCCTATACCATCTTAGTCATTTGTTCTTCTCTGGATCCTTGATGGAAAATAACACTCACCTCCCAGGAGTCTACCACTATCCCATCAACCTTAGAAGGTGACCTTTTCTACTGCTAGGTCTCCCAAGGGATTTTCTTCCCTCCCCACATCAAAACATGAAATGCATTTATTTCAGTGTAAATTGCATTGCTAACGCAAACACTAGATTAAAAAAAAAAAAAAAAAAAAAAGAAACAACTGCTGCGTCTAGCAATAAAAACAAATATTATTTGTAGTTTCCCTAATTTGTTGCGATTAACATATTTATGTAGAAACACAATCAGAGGGTACAGGTCTTCCATTTCGGTCACTTTTCACTGTCCATTAAGGTTAATTCTGCCTCTTAAAAACAGCTGATGGGGAAAATGTAATATACCTCCAGTATTTGTACATTTTCAATTATTACTGAAATGTTTGCCTGAGGATGATTACATTTTCAATTCTAAAGAAAGTATCATATAAGTTAATGACATTAATATCTCCTTCCTTATAGTATTAATAATACAACTTTAACTGGATGGACTGGTGGTTTTGTCAACCTTTCCAACTGTGTACCTATGAATATAGAGAAAGGGACCTTTCTGTATTTTGTTTAGCTGGCCATACATAAGTAGAACTTATTTGTTCATTTTCGTATTTAAGGGAAAATTCAAAAGAGTGGGATGGAAAAGTTTTTTTCTCTAAGTTCTAACTGTGAACGTGATTTGTTTGGGAAAAACTGTGTTTATTATAATCCACATGTTCTAGACACAAAAGAAACCTGTTTAATTTGTCTGTGATTCCATTTAAGTAGCAGGTCTCTATGAAATGAAATTTTTAGGGATTTTGAACAAAATTAGTTGACTAAGTGATGACCTATGATCAGTGTTGGGGGTAACTAGTTACAAAGTAACGGATTACAGTAACTACTTTACTTTTTTTGGTAACGAAGTAACGTAACTAGTTACAATACTAATATTGGTAACTACACTACCTTACTAGGCTATAGGAGGTAACTACACTGCTTTACTAGGCTATAGGAGGTAACTACACTGCTTTACTAGGCTATAGGAGGTAACTACACTGCTTTACTAGGCTATAGGAGGTAACTACACTGCTTTACTAGGCTATAGGAACGCGCTTTCCTGCGTTACCCAAGCCATGTGATACAATCGTTATTTCGAAGAATAGAGAGGGATGAAGTTTATGACTTTTTGTTGCACTTTAGGTTTTATTCTGTTTTTTCAGGTTTTGTTCTCATGTTTCCCAAAGCCTGTGTTTATACAATAAACTCTATGCAGAAAGAGTGTCATGTATCTTCTTCTACACGGTCAGTTAAGAAAGAGGAAAGTAAAGTAATAAGCAGTGAAGTTACTTTTCAAATGCAGTAACTAGTAAAGTAATCTCATTACAATTTACAGAAGTAACTAGTTACATTTTTTGAGTAACTACCCCAACACTACCTATGATGACTAACTAATTTACCTATGAACATTTAGATGAAATTCTACTGGTATATGACCAGGTTATGTGTAAGACATTCAGCAATATGGCCTAAGGATACCTGCTCCACCTCCCTCTCAGCTCCCTCTATTGTTCCAGTCTCCTTTTCTCACCTCTGCTTTTAAGTATTACACTTCCTTCATATCTGTTCTTTTCCTCTCATTCTTGCTCACTATGTGATTTCTTCTCCCACAGATGTTTAATTGTGGCTTTGCTCTGTCTTCCTGAAATATATCTCCAAAAGATCACTGCATTCCCCATCTACATGCATTCCTGCTCCCCATGCAGTTCTCATGTTCACCTCACTACTCTGCTGAATGTACAGTTTCAACCTTACTCCTCAGATCTTTGTACAGTTTCCAACTCATTCCTATGCTCTATATACAATTTCTACCTCACTTCTTTGCTCTATGGACAGTTTCCACCTTACTCCTGTAAAGTTTCCAGCTCACTCCTCTGTTCTATGTACGGTTTTTACCTTATGCCTCTGCTCTATGTACGGTTTTTTCCTCGCGCCTCTGTTCTATGTACGGTTTTTACCTTATGCCTCTGCTCTATGTACGGTCTTTACCTTGTACCTCTGCTCTATGTATGGTTTTTACCTTGTGCTTCTGCTCTATGTATGGTTTTTACCTTGTGCCTCTGCTCTATGTACGGTTTTTACCTCGCGCCTCTGCTCTATGTTCGGTTTTTACCTTATGCCTCTGCTCTATGTACGGTTTTTACCTTGTACCTCTGCTCTATGTATGGTTTTTACCTTGTGTCTCTGCTCTATGTATGGATTTTACCTTGTGCCTCTGCTCTATGTACGGTTTTTACCTCGCGCCTCTGCTCTATGTACGGTTTTTACCTTATGCTTCTGCTCTATGTACGGTTTTTACCTTGTTCCTCTGCTCTATGTACGGTTTTTACCTTGTGCCTCTGCTCTGTGTATGATTTTTACCTTGTGCCTCTGCTCTATGTACGGTTTTTACCTCGCGCCTCTGCTCTATGTACGGTTTTTACCTTATGCCTCTGCTCTATGTACGGTTTTTACCTTATGCCTCTGCTCTATGTATGGTTTTTACCTTTTTCCTCTGCTCTATGTACGGTTTTTACCTTGTGCCTCTGCTCTATGTACGGTTTTTACCTTATGCCTCTGCTCTGTGTACGGTTTTTACCTTGTGCCTCTGCTCTATGTATGGTTTTTACCTCGTGCCTCTGCTCTGTGTATGGTTTTTACCTTGTGCCTCTGCTCTATGTACAGTTTCTAACTCACTCCTCAGCTCTAAGTACAGTTTTTACTTCACTCCTCAGCTCTAGGTACACTTTCTACCTCACTCCTCAGCTCTATGTGCACTTTCTACCTCACTCCTCAGCTCCAGGTACACTTTCTACCTCACTCCTCAGCTCTATGTACACTTTCTACCTCACTCCTCAGCTCTATGTGCACTTTCTACCTCACTCCTCAGCTCTAGGTACACTTTCTACCTCACTCCTCAGCTCTAGGTACACTTTCTACCTCACTCCTCAGCTCTAGGTACACTTTCTACCTCACTCCTCAGCTCTATGTACAGTTTCTACATCACTCACATGCTCAATGTACAGTTTCCACCTTTCTCCTCTGCTTTATGTACAGTTTCCTCCCTGTGTCCTATGTACAGTTTCCTACTTGACTTGTGCCCATGTCCTGCCTCCTTTTTTTGCCATGTTTCACTACTCTGCCTGACCTTCCTGTTCTTTTTATATCTCACTCTCAATCATCAGTTGACTGTGCAGCTTTTGGCTGAGCTGCCTCATTATATTCTGTCTTTTGTATTTCAACTCTCCACCTCCCATCTCTCGCTAGCAACACCTTCATCAGAGAGAAGTGCACAGAGAGGGGTGTGCACTTATTTAGTGTGCTTTATCATATAGCTCATCTATGGCAGCCTTTGACTGGCTGCTAGGGCCCTCAAATCACCTACTTCATCTCTGTATAATGGGGTTGGTGTAAAAAACAAAATTACACTATCAGACCCCCGCCATCAGATCTCATCTCTCACATTATGCTCCCGCCTTTTCCAATCAGCTTTAATTTCACCCCCGCCACCATGAGTTCCCATTATTCTATACCGCTCTATGTCTGTCTCACCCCAGGAAATTGAGTAGATATCCACAATGACTTTAAAGGCCAACTTTCATCTTAAGAAAAAACCCTTGGCATTCCTATTTAGTGAGCTGTAATCATATTGGGCTCCAGTGGTCCCTCAGAGTATGCCTTATCCATAGGAATGAGTGTGTATGTGCAGTATGAAGAGGGGCCAGCCAGATCCTTGTCAGAGTAAAGATCACTGGATCAGGCAGGAAGGTACGTAGTACCCCAGTGCTACAATCAGATGGATGGGGGAATATAAGGACAAATATGGACAAAGACATCAATATGAAGTTGTCCTTCAAAGTCTAGATTTTTCTTGTTAGCATTTCTTTCTGTAACCTTTTCTATTTTCCCTTACATACAAATGATTATTGCTAGTTCTGAAGATCCATGTGAGGGAGTTTTGGCCATAGTTACCTAATTTGCCCTTGTTGGTTACCCAATTTATCTTGTATGGTCAGCAATGAATTGAAGCACCACCTTTCTCTTAATTTTCCACAATGCTGACCTTGTAAGGCTATACTTTAGTAATGGGAAACAAATGGGTTTGTAAATAGTACTTATTACTGTTGTTTTAGCTGATTTCATTTAAATTGAGGTGTGGGGTTTTGTATGAGTATGTACTATTTTCTTGACTGCATTACAAACATGAACACTGGGATGTAATACATACATTATTAGAAAAACTTCTGCTGGAATCAAATGCTTGGAAAGCCTGGTATGTTTGGCATTTGGCATTGTTTAGTCCACCTTTAAATCAATGCTCATTGTTACTATTGCCTATAGGAGAAACATCTTACCACAGAAAGAGGTCTAAATCAATCATGTCAATTTTTTGCAGCATAAGCAGTATCTCTATTACAGGGCTTCTCCCAGAGGAGCATTATGCCCCCTCATTTTCAACAAACTTCCTTTAATTCATTCATTCATAATTAATTTAAGCAGAATGGAGACATAAATCAATTGTCAAAGCTGTAAACTGGCCATAACTTTCAGGGACATTCCTGTATGTTAAAGATTTGTCCTTGTACATGTCTCTATTTTGAAATATATGTATATATATCAATTTTTTATTGGCTCTGAGCTTTCATTTAATTTACACTCCCTTCTTTCTCTGTCCAATGCTATTTAACCTGAACTTCAGGCAGATACAAAATAACGCAGTTCTGTATTCATTAATACAATACTGTCTTTATTCAATGCAAGCAGCGTAAGTACCTGAATTTAACGGATAAGTTCACCTTTTGGAACATGTTAGATGTTTCTCTGTGACAGTCCTCTGTGAATGGGAAACTACAAGCCCCAACAGCCTTTGCGGCTGTCAACTTGTGGTTTTAATGAACTACCATTGCACTGTTGAGCGCTCTGTTAGTTCATATATTCTTCTTGTCAGTGTGTATCTACCTGGCCGTACAAGGTACAAGCAGACAGACACTCTAAGGAGTCTGCAGAAGTCCTTTTAGTCCCTGCACAGCAGAGCTCAGATTAGGAGGGGAGAAGCTGTACTGCAATTTTAGAAGCATGCTGATAGGAGGCGAGAACATAGTGACATACATGAGCTTACAGTCCACTGCTTCTCCTTTCACCATCCAGTGGGATAAAAACATGCAAATGTTAGTAAACTACAGCAGAGAGCAATCAGGTATCCTCTCCTATCGGACCAGCCTGTGTGTTGTGGCAAAGCTATGCTGTAAGGCTCTGTTCACATTGGTGTGATGCAGGAAATCTGCGAATCCACTGCGTGTTCCCTCATCGCACCCGACACGCGGGCAGTTCACACTGCCATATGCGACTTATTGGGGGTGTAAATACAAAGTTAATGACATCCCCCAGATTAGTTCGCATATCGCAGTGCGAACTGTCAATTCGGACAGGAATCGGATCACATGGGTGTGAACACCCATGCAATCCGATTCTGGTGCAGACCAAAAAAAGGGTCCTGCATGAGTTTGGTCCAAATGCGATGCAAATTCAGCCATACAATCTGTATGGCTGAATTTGCATCGCACAGATATGACATGTGATGCGGTGCGAATCACACGTAATGTCTGGCATCACTGCAGTGTGAACCGGCCCTAAAACTGGATGGGCAGAAATACAAATTCTTTGAAAGATAAGAAAAATAGCTCTCTTATATAGATTTCAACTGTTTGTGTGACAATCAGCTTTGAGTCTATGTTGACTCTTTGAATAGTTAATTGTTGTGACTATTAGATTTTATTGGCAAAATATAATCATGGAAGAAGATTGGAAAACCTTTTATGGGCAGGAAATTTATCCTATGAGCAATCTAGTCAGATGTCTGTTAACTCATCGGTGTTATATTGGGTTGTGGGAGTAAACTGCCACCCAGAGAAAACCCATTCAAACACAGAAACTCGGTGGGAATCCATTTAGATTTAGAGAACATATATAGTAAATGCTATGCAGATGGTGACTCTTGAGCCCAGGGTTCCAGTTTTGCAAAGCTAAAGTACTACCATTTTGGCTAATGTTCTGGTCATTATCTTTTGCCTTGAAACAAACGCATAAATAGACATGGAAATATATGTAAATGTTCTACACTACAGGAAGTGCCAGAGAAAGCATAACATATAGCCCTGGCATTTTAAAGCTAAACTCTAGTAAAAAAATATTTTTGAGCACACAGCACCAGTCACATAATTTACCGCTAATAAAAGCATAAACAATGTTCTTATGTCTGCTTGTTACTGTAGCAATCCTCTATCCAGTGATAAATAACAACAAATACAGTACCTTTGGCGCTGCTACTCGGTGAAATGATTAGCCAATCAATTTCTACAGCTGCCTTCACCTTATGCCCCGTTCAGTGGTGCACAAAAACATATAAATCAAAAATAGGCGCAATTCCGACCCAGGTAATTCTCCAACATCGATTGTAAAAAATGTTTGTGAAATAAACAAATGCAGTGTACCACACAAATGTGAATATGTGCTTTTATAATACATCCCCTCCACTCTTCCACCTCCAGTGAATGACCATCCAACACCAGTTGTGCTCTCATCTTAAATATATGACCCCCCATAAAAAAAGGTCATAAAACGCTTGTGTCCCCTTTAGGTGGGATCCTTATGGTTCCAGCACCTCTCCTCTCCAACCCTCCAACACACCGTGTCACAAAATGAACACAAACTACATAGTGCTTAACCAAAAAGCTACATTCTTAATTTGAACCTGCCAATTACCCGCTTCTGGACCGGAAGGATTTGCCCCCTTAATGACCAGGCCATTTTTTGTGATTTGGAAAATTACGCGGTCGTGTGATGCTGTACCCAAATAAAATCGATGTCCTTTTTTTCCCCACAAATAGAGCTTTCTTTTGGTGGTATTTGATCACCTGTGTGATTTTTATTTTTTGCGCTATAAACAAAAAAAGAGCGACATTTCTGAAATAAAAAAACAATATTTTTCACATTCTGCTATGGTAACATTCCCAAAAGAAAAAAAATGAAAAAAATCACATTGTTCATCCTTTTAGGCCAATTTGTATTCTGCTACATATTTTTGGTAAAAAAAAATCGCAATAAGCGTATTTTTATTGGTTTGCACAAAAGTTATTGCGTCTACAAACTAGGGAAAAGATTTAGAGTCCATTCACACTGCCGCGACTTGTGAGGCGACTTGTGTGCCCTCAAGCCGCCCCAAGTCGCTTGACACTAAAAGGTACACTTTTTAGACCTCCCAGACACTAAATCCAAAAAAGTCATGCCTGCCTCCAAAAATGCCCGATAAATGCCTGCAAGAAAAACGCCCAGGTGGAGAGAAGCCATATGCCTGTGCTACTAAAAATTATAAGAAAAATTATCTTTTTTTTCTGGTTCTGGACATGCTACAGAGCTGAAACTTCACAGGTACACTTTTTAGACCGACAGACACAAAATCCAAAAAAAGTCATGCCTGCCTCCAAAAATGCCCGATAAATGCCTGCAAGAAAAACGCCCAGGTGGAGAGAAACCATATGACTGTGCTACTAAAAAATATAAGAAAAATTATCTTTTTTTTCTTGTTCTGGACATGCTACAGAGATGAAACTTCACAGGTACACTTTCTAGACCCCCCAGACACTAAATCCAAAGAAATCTCATTTTTTTTTTCCAATAATTTTTTCATTAATTGGCTCTCTATCAAAAACGACAATTTTTAAGAACTTTTTTTTGTGTGATTGAGCATGACCCAGAACCATCATATTCTGATTGGCCAAATACAAAGTCGTACAAAGTCGTCTATCATACAAACAGAATAAAATAGAGATTATTGCGCTAACTTAAAAAATGTAAGCAGCTGACATCAATCACTGAACTAAGGAGGGTGATAAATCAATAAATACAAAAATATGTGCAGCGCTAGAAGAAAAAAATTCCCAACAAAATAAATTGTCCAATCGCAGGAAACATTCCACAAGTAACGTAAACAATTGATGGTGAGAAAGAGTCCAATATATAATGGTGCAAATCATATATAAGTGCAGCAAATCCCGTCACCAGTGAAGGTAGAAATATATTGCGCTCACCAGATGGATGGGACCCCAAAACACCATATAGTGTAGGAGTCAAACAGGCTTAAAAATGATGGAGTGTCCCCACAGATTTTTCACCGATTCCAACGGCAACCATGCAAATCTCCGGTAGATGGAATAGTTCAGAGATTCCCCTTCCACATGGTGGGTGGTAAAACCGAAAAAAATGGAGGGACATATAGCGTAATATTGCTAAAATCAATTTAATAACAATAAAGCTGATACACTTACAGACATCCGTGAAAGACAGGCATATAAGATGTAAAACAGCTGGGCTGACCAAGTCCTCTTTACATGTTTCGGCATAAATGCCTTTTTCAAAAGATAAAGTCAGCAGGTAGCCAGTGTTCATATATATATAGAGGTAGAATTAATTGGGTACACCTGTAGGAAGTAGGCGGTGGACTGCATGGAAACCGGAAGTAAAACCGGCGTGTGTTCCAAGCCTCACTATGGTATAGCGCCAAAAATGAAGTCTATTAAATCATAAGGGGAAACAGGAAGTGATGAAATGCCTGGAGGGGATGGCATTAGCCATCGTACATCCCAAGCCTCTTTATGAATTGTAAGACAGGAAGTGCTGACATCACATCCGGGAATAGGCGGAAGTGATGTCAGCGTCAAAACATCGAGGGGGGACGGCCTTTAACCATCATCAACCCCAAGCCTCCATCTGAAGTGTAAGACCGGATATGCCGACATCACATCCGGGATTGGGCGGAAGTGATGTCAGCACGGCAAGGCGGACCGCTTTACCGGAAGTTGGAGCATATCAATGCACCAGGTCAACAAAACAGAAATGGAGACAGCTCAGATTGGCTGATTCAGCGAGTAGTGAATATCGCCAATAAGAGAACAAAAAACGGGGGAGAATAAAAAGATGACGTTATAGTTAAACAGCGCCAACAAAAAAGGGGAGAGGAAAAAATCGGTTTAGTTATCTAAACCATAATATATCAACATAGTGGGCTCATTTATTGAGAAACCAGTATATTGAAAAAAACAAAAATGTCAATTGTCCACAGTTGAAGGGACATAATAACAAATTTTGTCTATATACAGTCCATAGTCTATCTCCATATTAGGTGACCCTTAATACAGGATATCTATAACAAAAAATATTTTTATTACATAACTACATGATGTATACAGCCAAAAGACAAATATAATAAAAATATTTTAAAAAATATCGTGAATAAAAATAATAAAATCACATAAAAGAACGAATGAGGATAAAGGGAACATATAGGGCTAAAAATAGCCAGAAAGGCAGATGGGAATGGGATATTTAGTACGCTAAGCTGTGTTTATAAAGGCGTTTATATCCCACTCTATATTCAACCCAAAAGGATGGTAGGACTTGAAGTCCTACCATCCTTTTGGGTTGAATATAGAGTGGGATATAAACGCCTTTATAAACACAGCTTAGCGTACTAAATATCCCATTCCCATCTGCCTTTCTGGCTATTTTTAGCCCTATATGTTCCCTTTATCCTCATTCGTTCTTTTATGTGATTTTATTATTTTTATTCACGATATTTTTTAAAATATTTTTATTATATTTGTCTTTTGGCTGTATACATCATGTAGTTATGTAATAAAAATATTTTTTGTTATAGATATCCTGTATTAAGGGTCACCTAATATGGAGATAGACTATGGACTGTATATAGACAAAATTTGTTATTATGTCCCTTCAACTGTGGACAATTGACATTTTTGTTTTTTTCAATATACTGGTTTCTCAATAAATGAGCCCACTATGTTGATATATTATGGTTTAGATAACTAAACCGATTTTTTCCTCTCCCCTTTTTTGTTGGCGCTGTTTAACTATAACGTCATCTTTTTATTCTCCCCCGTTTTTTGTTCTCTTATTGGCGATATTCACTACTCGCTGAATCAGCCAATCTGAGCTGTCTCCATTTCTGTTTTGTTGACCTGGTGCATTGATATGCTCCAACTTCCGGTAAAGCGGTCCGCCTTGCCGTGCTGACATCACTTCCGCCCAATCCCGGATGTGATGTCGGCATATCCGGTCTTACACTTCAGATGGAGGCTTGGGGTTGATGATGGTTAAAGGCCGTCCCCCCTCGATGTTTTGACGCTGACATCACTTCCGCCTATTCCCGGATGTGATGTCAGCACTTCCTGTCTTACAATTCATAAAGAGGCTTGGGATGTACGATGGCTAATGCCATCCCCTCCAGGCATTTCATCACTTCCTGTTTCCCCTTATGATTTAATAGACTTCATTTTTGGCGCTATACCATAGTGAGGCTTGGAACACACGCCGGTTTTACTTCCGGTTTCCATGCAGTCCACCGCCTACTTCCTACAGGTGTACCCAATTAATTCTACCTCTATATATATATGAACACTGGCTACCTGCTGACTTTATCTTTTGAAAAAGGCATTTATGCCGAAACATGTAAAGAGGACTTGGTCAGCCCAGCTGTTTTACATCTTATATGCCTGTCTTTCACGGATGTCTGTAAGTGTATCAGCTTTATTGTTATTAAATTGATTTTAGCAATATTACGCTATATGTCCCTCCATTTTTTTCGGTTTTACCACCCACCATGTGGAAGGGGAATCTCTGAACTATTCCATCTACCGGAGATTTGCATGGTTGCCGTTGGAATCGGTGAAAAATCTGTGGGGACACTCCATCATTTTTAAGCCTGTTTGACTCCTACACTATATGGTGTTTTGGGGTCCCATCCATCTGGTGAGCGCAATATATTTCTACCTTCACTGGTGACGGGATTTGCTGCACTTATATATGATTTGCACCATTATATATTGGACTCTTTCTCACCATCAATTGTTTACGTTACTTGTGGAATGTTTCCTGCGATTGGACAATTTATTTTGTTGGGAATTTTTTTCTTCTAGCGCTGCACATATTTTTGTATTTATTCGTCTATCATACAAGTCGCGCTGAAGTCGTGCTAAAAGTCGCGCTAACAAGTCGCCCCTTATGAGGCGACTTAGAAGTCGCGGCAGTGTGAACCGGCTCTTATTCATTTTTATTTATTTATTTATTATTATTTTTTACTAATAATGGCAGCGATCTGAATTTTTTAGTGGGACTGTGACATTGCGGCGGACAGATTGGACCCCTAACTGACATTTTTGACACTTTTGGGGGGACCAGTGACATTACTACAGTAATCAGTGCTAAAAATATGCACTGTTACTGTAATAATGACACTGGCAGGGAAGGGGTCACCTAGGGGTGATCAAAAGGTTAAGTTTGAGCCTAGGGGAGTGTTTACTAACTGTATGGGGGATGGGTTTGTGAAATGACCACAGAGACAGGCGCTGTGTGATCATTTCAGAGAGAAGAACGGTCAGCTGTGTTTACAACAGCTGACCGTTCTTCTCTCTCAGTGGGGAGCGATCACAGGTGCCCGGCGGCAATCGCGGCCACTGGCCCCATGCATCGGCATCCCCACTCACCCCTCAGCATCACGTGCGTGACCGAGGTAGGGCTACGTGGGTTCGCGCAGGCGAGGATGCCTGGCGCAGTAAATATGCGGCGGGCAGTCTTAAAGGTGTTAAATTGCACTCACATTATATGGTGCATTCAAACACACCCATAAACACAGCATAAAAGCAAGTGAGGGTATTCTGGCTCACAATCCTAATACCGCACTTCCTGTATGGGCGGGGCTATGTGCTAACCTCATCCAATGTGACTTTATTTGTTTTTTTTTTATACATTTTTTATACAATTGATTTTGGAAAACAATTGAATAGCGCTACACCCGTGTTTGATTTATAATCTACCCTCCAGTGACTCTGGATACTCCCCACAGCAGTGATCTTTAGGTGCTAGGGGATTTAAAGTGGAACTTTGACATTTTTTTCTTTTTTCCCTAAACAGTCAGCTTTTTTTTTTAATGCAGAAGGGACATATTAAGAGACTTCTGCATTAACATTTTTTACCTGACTGTGTGCACTGTACAAGGAGCTGCATATGCAGCAACTACTAGTATTCTCCTCCTGAATGCAAAACATTTTTTGAATGGAGGAGGGGTGGATGAATGACATTCTGGGAGAAGAATACTAAGAGTTCTGTGAATGGATGAAGACAAAGGAAGACTGTGGCCTCGGCCCGCCTTCTGTCAGGCAACATTGTCCGTGGACATCATTACCCACAGCAGACCTTCACCTGCCCTCTGTGATTTTAGCTGTTTGCGACTCTCTTGCTGCCTTTTACATCCATTTGGTATGCAGATACTTCATTATTTTAATGTTTATATATATGCAAGTGATTATTTCAAATATCTTTCAATCACAAGGAAGATATTTAATTTTTATTAACACAATCCCGGAAATCAAATCACTCCATCGATATACCCCTGAAGAAAGACATCCTTGCCTGAAACGCGTCGGGTCTGGAGGATTTCCACATGCTTGTACACTTTTGGTGATTTACACCGTATACCAGTTACCTTCATTTGTGGTTTTACTTTTGATTTCAGGTTTCATACCTATACATCCATATGTATGATTTGTACTACATATGCTTGTTTGCAATCTTTTGTATATTATGTTCTATTGATTTTTATTTTATATGTAATTAATAAATCTATTTTTTATACAATTTGGGAGTGTGGTTGCCTACATAGTCCCAACCTCAGGGGGAATTTCTTGCTCTTTGTATTGATTTAGGGACGATGGCAACCCACATCCTGGGTTTCTCATAACCGGGGACTTTCTACAGAAGAAACAGGAAGGGGGAGGGCAAGTGGCACAACCCTACACAGTAGCAGCTGCTGCCCTTAACTTCGCAACTCTAGAAGATCATCACTGTGGGGAGTATCCGGACCGTCATCACTGGGGGGGAAGATTTTTACAGTAACCAGCACAAAATGCGATACACTTTATTAGAGGCAAAATATTATGGCACTACTGTAAAATCTTTAAAGTGCTGGAGCAGCCTCTCTCAACCAGAGTTCCTTAGTAGCCACCAACAACATTTTTTTTTGCTATAAGGTAGGGATTCTTCTCAAGGGCCACAAATGTAGGGAGCAGTGGCGGCCCGTGCATAGGGGGCGCCAGGGCGCCGCCCCCCCTACCCCGAAAAAAAAAAGAAAAAAAAAAACGAAAAAAAAAAAAAACAAAACGAACAAATAAAGTTGTTCAAAAAAATAATTGGGTTCGCCGGCCTGAACCCAAGGAACTGGTGGCTGGGGGGGGTGGGGTTACCTCCCAGAAGAGGCGCCGATTGGCTGCCTTCTGGGGAGGTAGGGGGGTATCCTGGGCGCAAGTCTTTGCGGTTGGACACCCCCACTTTCTGATATCCTGGCTGTGATTGGTCCAGTCTACAGCCTGGACCAATCATCATCCAGGATATCGCTGACGTCGCAATGGGGGCGGTGCCGGTGCGTGCGTCAATCACTCACCGTCACCGCCGCTCAGAGAAGAGGAGAGGCCGCCCGCCGGTTCCCGCCGCCGAGACGACGAGGGAGAAGGACCCGCCGCAGAAGAGGAGGAAGAAGCTGAGCCGCGCCGCCGCCAGGTAAGTTTGAACGGAGCACGCACGCTGACACTCTGCAATCATTGGGGGACAATGCTGTGGGCACTCTGCAATCATTGGGGGACAATGCTGTGGCGCTCTGCAATCATTGGGGGACAATGCTGTGGCGCTCTGCAATCATTGGGGGACAATGCTGTGGCGCTCTGCAATCATTGGGGGACAATGCTGTGGCGCTCTGCAATCATTGGGGGACAATGCTGTGGCGCTCTGCAATCATTGGGGGACAATGCTGTGGCGCTCTGCAATCATTGGGGGACAATGCTGTAGCGCTCTGCAATCATTGGGGGACAATGCTGTGGCGCTCTGCAATCATTGGGGGACAATGCTGTGGAGCTCTGCAGTGATTGGGGACAATGCTGTGGCGCTCTGCAGTGATTGGGGACAATGCTGTGGCGCTCTGCATTGAAAGGGGCTCGCACGCTGAACTCTGCATTGATGGGGGCACGGAACAGTTGCATTGAAGGGGGCATGCACGCTGAACTCTGCATTGTGGGGGCACAGCACAGTGTTCATTGCATTGAAGGGGGCACAGCACAGTTGCATTGAAGGGGGCACAGCACAGTTGCATTGAAGGGGGCATGCACGCTGAACTCTGCATTGTTGGGGCACAGCACAGAGTTCATTGCATTGAAGGGGGCACAGCACAGTGTTGCATTGAAGGGGGCATGCACGCTGAACTCTGCATTGTTGGGGCACAGCACAGAGTTCATTGCATTGAAGGGGGCACAGTGTTTATTGCATTGAAGGGGCACAGCACAGTGTTTATTGCATTGAAGGGGGCACAGCACAGTGTTTATTGCATTGAAGGGGGCACAGCGCAGTGTTTATTGCATTGAAGGGGGCACAGCACAGTGTTTATTGCATTGAAGGGGGCACAGCACAGTGTTGCATTGAAGGGGGCATGCACGCTGAACTCTGCATTGTTGGGGCACAGCACAGAGTTCATTGCATTGAAGGGGGCACAGTGTTTATTGCATTGAAGGGGGCACAGCACAGTGTTTATTGCATTGAAGGGGGCACAGCACAGTGTTTATTGCATTGAAGGGGGCACAGCACAGTGTTTATTGCATTGAAGGGGGCACAGCGCAGTGTTTATTGCATTGAAGGGGGCACAGCACAGTGTTTATTGCATTGAAGGGGGCACAGCACAGTGTTGCATTGAAGGGGGCATGCACGCTGAACTCTGCATTGTTGGGGCACAGCACAGTGTTCATTGCATTGAAGGGGGCATAGCACAGTGTTTATTGCATTGAAGGGGGCACAGCACAGTGTTTATTGCATTGAAGGGGGCACAGCACATTGTTCATTGCATTAAAGGGGGCACAGCACAGTGTTCATTGCATTAAAGGGGGCACAGCACAGTTGCATTGAAGGGGGCATGCACGCTGAACTCTGCATTGTGGGGGCACAGCACAGTGTTTATTGCATTGAAGGGGGCATAGCACAGTGTTTATTGCATTGAAGGGGGCACAGCACAATGTTCATTGCATTGAAGGGGGCACGCACGCTGAACTCTGTATTGAAGGGGGCATGTACACTGGTCTCTGCATTGAAAGGGGGCATGTACGCTGGTCACTGCATTGAAAGGGGGCATATACCATCTCCTGTACCATGACCTGTGACATGCCTATACCATATCTGTGCCATGCCTATACCATCACCTGTGCCATGCCTGTACCATCACCTGTGCCATGCCTGTACCATCACCTATGCCATGCCTGTACCATAACCTGTGCCATGCCTGTACCATGACTTCAAAGTCACGCAATTTTTTACTGCGTTTTTTGACGTGAAGCAATACCTATTACATTTTTCTTTTTGCGCCCCCCCAAAAATTTTGAGCACCAGCCGCCACTGGTAGGGAGCATCCTTTCCACTGACCATCACACCAATGTACTGTAAGCTGAAGATATAGTAATTATAACTAGGGGTTCCCTGAGACCAAAAAGTTATTTCAAAGGTTCCTCTGTGTTTAAAAAGGTTGAGAAAAGCTGTGCTAGAGGCTTGACAGAGGACAAAGAGCATTATATTGGTTGTGTTATTTAAGTTATGGCATTTGTGTTTCTAGTCCTTGAATGAGTAATTCAGAAAGGTGCTTTGCCATTCAGACCTCTACTTCACCCTAAAAATTACACCATCAAATGAACAGCTGTGAAGAGCAATGAGAATGTTTCAAGAGCTGTAACCCACAGCAACCAGAAATCATGTGTTGGCCAACTTTGGTAGGCAGAAAAGAGTCCTCTTAGGGCTCCTTCCCACTTTTACGTTATGTAATGCAGGGTTAGAACGCAGTTTATAACATGTTTCTGTAAGGCATCTGGAGGTATGATGCATTAGGTGGACCCAATTTCAGAAAATTACAGAAGTTTGGGATATGCTGCCTGGCCACACAGCACCCTCAACGTGTGTGGATGTAGAGAGAGAAAGCGAAAGGTGAAGATGTAGAAATTGTTTGAACATGTGATTACCCATGAAGAGCAAAAACCACACTGCTAATAATACACAACATTGATAATACCTCCCTTTGCCTATCAATAAAGTGATACTAAAGGCATGTTTTTAAAATAACAAACATGCTGTACTTAGCTGCTCTGTACAATGGTATTGCACAGTAAGCCCCAATCCTCCTCTTCTTGGGTCCCCTGCCAGCTCTCTGAGCCCCCCCCCCCCTTAGTTGAGTGTCCCATAGCAAGCGGCTATACCCCAATCCCCACCTCCTCCTTACTAGCTGTGATTGACAGAAGCAGGGGCTTCAGCTGTTGTGTCTGAGCCAATGAGGAGGGAGAGAGCTGGGAAAGCAGCTGCCCTTGCGCACATCTGTGGATTGAGATTGGGCTCAGGTAAGTGTTGGGGGGCTGGGGGGGAGAGCTGCATACAGAATATTTTTTATCTTCATGCATAGAATGTATAAAGGTAAAAAACATTCAGCCCTTAAAACCACTTGATTAGGAACTACAGCTCTAGCTCTATATTTGTGTATGTGCAGTAAGTTAAGAGAAAGCATTGAGTCTTATATTTGCTGACTGTTTTCTTAACATTCCTGTCTTCCTCTGATGATGTAGAAAATGCTGTGATAAATACTGGCTCATCAGAGTTCTTTTAATTAACTCAATTAATGATAAACAGGAAAGAAGCGTTGGCGAGGGCAAGTGTCTGCCTATGACTGAGATTTTCAGTGAGATTTTTCAGATGAGTCTCTTCATCACATACCGGATGTCTGGCTTAACAAAATATGTGGCCTGTGATAAAGTCAGACCAGGCATGGCAATGTTCTAGTTTTCCATTGCTTGTTAACAGTATTAGGGATATGCTCATAACTGGGAAGTAGCGAATGGTAAACAGAACTGAAAAAAAATCTCAGAAAATCACTGAAAAGAAAATTGAGAATGTGCTAAATGTTTTAACCCTGATCAACAAATTAGAAATGATCATTTATTGACATAACTGGCTAAACTAAAATCTTTTCAGTTTCTATGAATTGCACATGTACATTATAAATAAAAGTTCACTGCGCTTGAGTTTTAGTAACTAAAGGACAGCAGCCAGCATGTAATGAGGTAACAATCACAGAAAATAAAAAGGAAGAGGCAGCACATATAAAGTCCAATAACAAAAAAACGTCCACAACTCCCAGGGAGCATCTAAAGGTGTACAACGCAAATGACTTGCAGGTGAAATATTGATCCTCCACTAACACCACAGCTAACCGGGCCTCTTACCCTTGGGAGTGGACCACTAGATTATAGGCGGTCTATATCGCTCAAAAATCTATCAGCTTTTAATCCTGTTCACCATGGACTGTACAAGCATGAATCAAATCCTGTTGTCCCCCCTGAGAGCATCTCTTCTTAGGTTTAAATGTGCCAGAACAAGAATAATGACCACTTCATAGTGTAATATGTCAAAAGCACTTAGTGTTTATTAAAAACATATCAGGTATACTCACACATTGGCAGTAAAAAACAAGCATGTCATAAAAAATACTCAAGTGGATTCCAACCAGCAAGATGACTGTGGTCCACATGTGCAGCGACGTCACGTATCCAGGCTCTACCCGACACGTTTCATCATACCAGACATCCTCAGGGGCGTGGCTAATGGCCATCGCTGCATATCTATATAGGGTGGGGGCTGGAGAGTACTGCCCAACGCTAATTATTTTTTTTAATGGACTTTATATGCGCTGCACCTTCCTTTTTATTTTCTGTACATGTACATTGCCCTCACACTGACGTTTCCACATAATTAATAAGGACCTTTGTATTTTGTAGTTCTGTTTCAAAAAGTTAAGTTCACATCTTTTTCCCTTTTTATTTCAAATTGTAACACACCCTATTCATTTATATTTTCTTATCTTTTCTCCTTACTTGTGTATGTTGTGGTGGCTATTACTTTACGTATACCTGGTTATACCTTTCCAGCTTTGGGGTGGCGTAGGGCAGCCTCTGAACAAAAGCAGGGGTATGTGGGGGAATCCTACTTCAGAACACCAGAATTAGAGAAGAACTCAAAATAATTTCGAGTAGGACTGAAAGCAAAACTATTGATCTTCTTTAATAGAGTGACAAAAGGTTAGAGGGTTGATCTGTTTTTTTTTTTTTGCTGTCTGTCTAAATTGTACAGATTTGCCCTCACTTCCTCTCCTAGTGACCACATGGAATAAATTAGGAATACAACAAACAAGGCCACAGATAGCAGTCCAAAACTGATTGAGGACCCATCCTTTCTCGTTCAGGGTTTTTGTAAATCCATAGGGTTTCTTCAGAGGTTGTCTGATCACCAGTATGATGAGGCACTTCTCTCCCTCTGATCACAGTGTGATGGGGCTTTTCTCCCAATGACTATCAGTGTAAGAAAGCCCCACCGATGGAATGTGTTTTTCCCACTGATCCCCAATTTAAGTGGGCCCTTAACCAACATTTTAGGAGGCAACTACACTAATTGCTAATATAAAGGAACACTATCATTTTCATTCCTTAATCTCTTATTTATTCCCATAGTTTAACATACTATTCTATCTTATGCACCATAAGCTGTTATAGTTATAATCAGGGGTTTCCTGAGATCTGAACATTAAATCAAGGGTTCCTGTGTGTTAAAAAGGTTGAGAGGGTTGTTCTAACCCTTCCCCACTTTATTAAATAACGTTTTAGCGCTGTTCATACATGCTTTTGGACAGATCTTGACTTTCTGCCTTGGTGAAT
This sequence comes from Pelophylax lessonae, assembly GCF_965119305.1. Classification (NCBI taxonomy): domain Eukaryota; kingdom Metazoa; phylum Chordata; class Amphibia; order Anura; family Ranidae; genus Pelophylax; species Pelophylax lessonae. The sequence goes on from NC_138770.1 coordinate 182,727,762, forward strand.
ACACAGCAAATGAGAAAAAACATGACACAAAAGAAATGGCAGCTACTCTAATTAATGTATAACTAAAGTCCTGTACACACGGGCCAAATGTCGGGAGACATCGGTTGGTTCAAAAAAAGCCAGCCAACATTCATGTGGTTAGTACAGTGGCTCCGACCAGAGCTGACAGTTTTTTTTTTTTTTTCATTTAACCCGCTGGGTTGAACGGAAAAAAAAAAAAAAAAAATGAATAGTGTGTACCAGGCTTAACAGACAAGGAGGTGCACATGGATAGGGCAATATACTGAACACTACAAAAATCCCCAGCACCCAGTCCAGCTAGTCAGCACAAAATATCAAATTTAACTGTTGGTTAAACACAGAAAATATTGCTTCATACATTTGCAAAAACATGTAAATACCGATGCCTTGTCCGGGCACCTCTGCAAAGTGAGGTCCCTAAGTCAATGTTCAATGTATTCATTGCTATATACTGTATGTCCCATAGTTAGGTGCTCAGAAAGTTTACATTTATGGATCACACTTTGCAGAGGTGCCTTGACTCGGCCATATGTCTTTACATGTTTTTGCCATTGTATGCAACACTTTGTGCTGGTTAGCTGTATTGAGTGCCAGGTGAATTATGTGACATTGAAAATAGGGAAACACAGATGGCAGTTAGAAAACACAGTTTCTAATTCTTCTTCACTTTATTTAAAGTTTAAAAGTATGACGATTTGTTTGCTAAATGAGCATTCAGAACTAGTGTTTAGTTGGTCTCAACTGAGTCTTCTGAAGGACAGAGGAAAATGCTGCTGCCAGTACTTGGACAGAAGTAGACTTTATTTTTCTACTCTAAAAGTTTGGCTGTAGTCAAAACAGTTCCTTTTTTTTCTTTTTTGACAGCATGTGGAAAAATGTCCACTCATTTTTTTTTTTCTTTTATACTTTCTGTGTTTACATTGAGAAAAAAAAAGGCCCCCGCTTGCTCTGTGGTCACAGGAAAAAAAAAAAAAACAGATTTCTTACACCGGGACACATATGGCACTTTTCCACTGCAAGTACCGGCTCAGCTCTACTCGGCCCTGCTTGGCCGGTTTGCTTTTCCACTGCTGGTACCGCATGGTACGGTGTTGGAACGGTTCGATACGGTTTGGTATGGTTTGCTTTTCCACTAAAGTAGTACTAAAGTTAAGTGGGTGGGATAACAACGATTCTCTGACCAATCAGTGGCTAGTAGTTAATGCATGCAAAGGATTGTGGGATATGGTACCGGCATGGTACCTCTTGGAACCAAAATCGAGGTGGTACTGTTTTAGAGAGCCGTACCGTTCGGTTCCATGTAGTGGAAAAGCGCCGCCGTACCGTACCGAACCGTTCCTACACCGTACCATGCTGTACCATGCAGTGGAAAAGCACAAAAGCGAGCCGAACCGTTCGGTTCCATGCAGTGGAAAAGCCCCAATACTGTACATCAGTAAAAGCATGTTTTAACAGAGTGGGCAAGACTTTAAACCTCTAATAGGCTTTTATGCTATCTGTGTCTTTGTTTGGGACATTCTTCTCACTTCCTATATACAGTAGTTTTCAGACCACAAAGAGAGGAGAAAATTGGTTCCACTTTAAATGGAACCTGTCAGTCTTGAAATGTGGTGGAAGCTTCTATTCGTTGACGTGTGCATGTTTCGGGGCTGTTATCTTTAATCTCTGCTCAGGTCTTGATAAGTCCATGACAAAGCATATGCTTATGTATCAGAATATTTCATATTGATATGCACCTACTTTTTCAGGTCAGCGAAACACTAAATAGTGAAGCAAATATGAATATGACTGAAATTATCCCAAAACCATACCTGTAAAAGAACAGCAGCAATACTTTACTTTCTTTCAGCCAATCCTGCTGATCACTACTTCATGCAGTGGAACTCTTCCTCCAAAGTTTACTGGGAAATCAGCATTTTCTGGAGTGTTAATCTTCATGGTCACCTGCAGCTCTCTGGTACCTCTCTCTGGCTTCCAGAGAGAGTGATGACATGACGATCAGAGGGAGGAACCAATGAGAGCTATGCAAGACCATGGGGATCAATGCACATACATGTAAATAGTACATTTATTAGGTAAATCCCCCATCCATTCCACAACCCCAGCCTATACTGATTCACGCAATTAAATTTAAAATAAAACACTTATTTAATCATTGAAAACTGCTGTCGTGTGATCCTCTGTCCATTGTCTTGACATCATCAAGCCTTTGCTGGAAGTCTTCAAGACCTTGTGAGGACCCTGCTGATGGACATCTTTGTCAGCCAATGTGAAGCATTCACACCATTAGGAAACTATGTGGGCACTAGAAGCAGGACCCTCCTACACTGCAGTCCAGAAGAAAGAAAGCTCAGGATTCGACCTGCCCCATGACCACTGCTCTAAGTAAGCAAAAAGTTCAGATCAGCAATACATTTTTTTATACCAGTTAAAGTGTATCTAAACCTAAGACAAAAGCTTACCAAACCTTACTTGTGGTGGCTGCATTCATTTTTTTTTTTTTTAAGACTTTTTTCCTTATTTCAGCTGGTATTCCTGATAGTAACAACCCTCCTGTCCTAGGGTGATGGTGCCTACTTATTGTGCCTTATCTATAGAGGAGCAGCATTATCACCCTAGGGCCATAAGGGTTGGCACTAAAGAACAACTCCCCCTCTCCTCATCTCTATAAAATAGGTGAAAGGAATTCTGTAGTTAACAAAGATAAATTAAGCAGGGCTGTTAACACCACTTGAGATAACACTGCAGAGTGCACATGAACTTGCAAGCTCACTGGATTTTTAGCAGGATTGGCAGGTAGTTATTTGCACTTATCAAACCAATATAAGAAAAAGCTTTACCGTGCCTATAAAAAGTATTCATACCCCTTGCAATTTACCACATGTTGTCATGTTACAACCAAAAAGGTAAATGTATTTTATTGGGATTTTATGTGATAGACCAATACAAAGTAGCATGTAAGTGTGGCATTCATTTGTATTCAGACCCCTCTACTCTGATACCCCTAACTAAAATCTAGGTGGAACCAATTGCCTTCAGAAGTCTCCTAATTAGTAAATAGAGTCCACCTGTGTGTAATTTAATCTCAGTATAAATACAGCTGTTCTGTGATGCCCTCAGAGATTTGTTAGAGAACCTTAGTGAACAAACAGTATCACGAAGGCCAAGGAACACACCAGACAGGTCAGGGATAAAGTTGTGGAGAAGGTTAAAGCAGGGTTAGGTTATAAAAAATATCCCAAGTTTTGAAAATCTCATGGAGCACTGTTCAATCCATTATCCGGAAATGGAAAGAGTATGGCACAACTGCAAACCTACCAAGACATGGCAGTCCACCTAAACTGACAGGCTGGGCAGGGAGAGCATTAATCAGAGAAGCAGCCAAGAGACCCATGGTAGCTCTGGAGGAGCTGCAGAGTGGGAGACAACTATTGTCTCCCACAGGACAACTATTAGTCATGCACTCCACAAATCTGGCCTTTATAGAAGAGTGGCAAGAAGAAAGTTATTTTTATAAGAATCCAAAGAAAAGTCCCGTTTGCAGTTTGCAAGAAGCCATGTGAGGGACAAAGCAAACGTGTGGAAGAAGGTGCTCTGATCAGATGAGACCAAAATTGATCTTTAGGCCCTTAAAGCAAAAGGCTATGTGTGGAGGAAAACTAACATTGCACATCACCCTGAATGCACCATCCCCACCATGAAACATAATGGTGGCAGCATTATGTTGTGGGGATGTTTTTCTTCAGCAGGGACAGGGAGGCTGGTCAGAGTTGATGGGAAGATGAATATAGCCAAATACAGGGCAATCTTAGGAGAAAACCTCTTTGAGTCTGCAAAAGACTTGAGACGGGGTGGAGGTTCACCTTCCAGCAGGACAATGACCCTATCATACAGCCAGAGCTACAATGGAATGGTTTAGATCAAAGCATATTCATGTGTTAGAATGGCCCAGTCAAAGTCCAGACCTAAATCCAATTGAGAATCTGTGGCAAGACTTGAAAATTGCTGTTCACAGATGCTCTCCATCCAATCTGACAGAGCTTGAGCTATTTTGCAAAGAAGAATAGGCTAAAATTTCACTTTCTAGATGTGCAAAGCTGGTAGAGAAATATCCAAAAAGACTTGTAGCTGTAATTGCAGTGAAAAGGGGTTCTACAAAGTATTGACTCGGGGGAGATAAATACAAATGCACACCACACTTTTCAAATATTTATTTGTAAACAAATTTGAAAACCATTTATCATTTTCCTTCCACTTCACAATTATGTGCCACTTTGTGTTGGTCTAGCACATAAAATTCCAATAAAATTAATTTACATTTTTAGTTGTAACATGACAAAATGTGGAAAATTTCAAGGGTTATGAATACTTTTTCAAGGCAATGTAAATGGTAAATTTAACAGACCAACAGGGAGCAAATAAGAAATGTTACATACGCTTTAATGTCATATTTTTAGATAATGTTTAATATTCCTTTATGTATAGGTTATTGGGACAATGTAACCAGTTAAAGTAGTTGTAAAGGCACAAGGTTTTATACCTTCATACATTCAATGCATGAATATAAGAAAACCTTCTGTGTGCAGCAGCCCCCCCCCCCCCCTAAATCTTACCTGAGCCCCCTCTAGATTCAGCGATGTCCATAAGAGCCTTGCCTCTCTGGGGACTCACGCTCCTGATTGACTTTTGGCAGCAGCAGGGCCATTGGCATTCACAGCCAGTGAGCCATTCAGGAGGGAGACAGAGGGGGCAGGACCGAGCCTTGGCACTGTGTGTGAATGGGTCAGGAGCGTGCCTGCTTGGGTGCCCCCAGAGCAAACTGTTTGCTGTGGGGGCACCAGGCAAAGGGAAGGAGCCAGGAGCATCAGCGAGGGACCGGAGAAGAGGAGGATCCAGGCTGCTCTGTGCAAAACTACTGTACTGAGCAGGTACGTATAACATGTTTGTTATAATAAAAAAAGGGGGGGGCCTTAACATCACTTTAAGTTATAGTTAAACAGGTCAAAAGGAACCAACACTGCAAGTCTTCCTCTAAAACATGGGACACTTTAATGGAGATTCAATGATTCACACCTCGGATACACTGGAAAGTCATGCTTCTAACAATAGCTAGTGTTGAATATCCAAATAATGAGAATTTAAGCAGCAACTTTAAAGACTGCAACTTGTCAGAATGTTTCATTGTGAAAAGTAACTTCTCCAGGTGCTAAATAGAACACTTGTGAAAGTTGTTTCTACAAGACAGAAAGTCAAAGATTCTAAACACTCTTTGGTGTAATTTTGCATTGTTGCCTTTTGTTTGGCTGAGGTGCTTATCAGCAATTTGGCATTTGATGACGTATGCTGTATGGTTCCAAATGAATATTTATTTTATTTTATATTTTACTTTGCACACAACTTGTGACATTCTAATTGTATTTCATCGTGTTATCATTTTACAAAAATTACTTTTGATGTTATTTCCCTTTTTAAATTAGATTTTTTTTAAGCTTGACCTAAAGAAAGGGGAGTGTTGAAGCTCTTGAAACATGCTGGCTTTCCTTTTTCTATCAGTTATTTAATTAAAACTTTTTTATGGACTCTCCAATCACTGGGGTGGTGCAATTGCTGCTTTCTACAAATTTAGACTTCCATCAGGACCTCCCCTCTTGTTGGGGGTATTCTGGTGTACATGAGCAGCCGTATTGAAGAGAGTCAGTTTAACTAATAAAATGTTCATTTTGCATTATTGATATTAAAAATAGGAGGCCCAGTACCTTATATGCATGTACCCCTATTGTAAAAATGTGTCTTAAATGGTAAAGAGCTTTTAGTGTGTTCTGCATCTAGATGTTACAAGTTTTCACTTAGCACCCACTGAGGAAATATGTATTTTGGAATGAGGAAAGCTTAGGTAGTAAAAACTAGCACCACACCTACAATATGGCAACTTACTATCTGCCAAAATGCTTCTGTTGACAAGGGTGACAGGGTATTTTTCCGGGTTCCTAGGAAAGCCAAGTATCCGAAATACCTGAAGAATGTATTCACATGGAATTTGGGATCCTTCATCTGCTATTTGAGCACAGGTCCGGAAGATCTTAAACATTTTACAGGATGTGCACATCACAGTGAGAGAAAACATGTAAAAAGTAATTTTGTAACATAAAAATGCAATCCATTTTAATTACAGTACTCTAGAAAACAAAGTATTCTTTTGTGAGAGTTTAGTTCAGTATTTTAAGTTTTAGGCCTAAGCATAATTTGTATTCCAGGGTTAGGTTAGGCTTGATGTAAATGTTATGATAAAGTTAAATGTAAAGGGCTGCATTTCAAGTGTAGCTTGAGCCCCGGTTCACACTACTGCGTGTGCGGGGTTCGCATGTCATGTCGGAGCGCACTGCTCCGACATGACATGCGATCAGCTGTGCGGTGCGAGTTTAGCCATACAGTTTGTATGGCTAAATTCGCATCGCACCCGCAGCAAACACGCACAGGAGGCATTTTTGCTGCCGCATCAGGATCGGATCGCACAGCGGTTCACACTTGTGCGATCCGATCCTGTGCGAACTGCACGATCACACTGCGATATGCGATCAAACTGGGGGTGTCGTTAAGATTACATTGACACCCCCAGCGGATCGCATATGGCAGTGTGAACTGCCGGGGGTGCGTGTGCGATGCGGGAACAGGCTGCGAATTCGCAGCCTTCCCGCATCGCATCAGTGTGAACCGAGCCTAAGGGTTATATTAAGGAAGTAGAGTAAGGGCTCTTTCACACATTGAGTTCATTGGACGGACTCCGTTTTTCTCAGCAGGAGGATGACAGCTGTTCTCCGTGCTGTGTGCGGAGACACAGCTGTCCGAGCCCCATGCATCTCTATGGGGGAAATCGGATGGGAACGGACTGTCTGTCCGTTCTCATCCGATCCCATCCGATGGACGGAAGGGGAATAGGGTTTCCATCCGTCCAGATTTGATGGATCAGATCGGATGTCAGCAGACATGTCTTCGCTGACATCCGATGCCCCATAGAGATGCATGGGGTGACCGTTCAGATCCGCCAAAAAAAACTGACAGGCGGATCTGAACGGTCCGCCTGTGTGAAAGGGGCCTAAATGTAAATGTGGGGTTATAGGGTATGAAATTACTATTTTTTTTTTTTTAGAATGTATTTCTATGCAGTGCTGTGAACTGTCTGATGCCATTCAGTGACTGTGCTGGACACTTACACATTTTTTTACACTTGCCTGTAAATAGAATCAGGTAACCATTTTATTTTTCATTGTGGTTATTAGCATACTTTCCTCACAAAGGTTTAAATATACCACTATTGTAAAGGAAGGCATAGCTAAATCACAAACGTTTCAAAGCTAACAAAATATTATAGAATAAAGACATAATGTAAGAGTGACAGTACACCACTCTAGTATAGTCATTTAAAACACTTAATAAAAACAATATAATTACGCCTACACAGACAAAAGTATGCTGGGCTTGTCAGGTATATACTAATCTGAATTCCTCTTATCACCTCAAATGTGGCGAGCAGAAAGCGATAAAGTCTAGTAAAATAACAGCATCAAGAGATGGAAACTTTCAAAGAATCAGTTCAGACCACAGTGTGTGCTAAGCTTCAGATGGCACCACTGACATTTGCATATATCATGTAGGGGCTGGATATGTTTTGTGGGAATTCCTCTTCTTCATCAGCCTTACAGATTGTGTTTCTCTGTACCTTATTTGACATCGACTTTAGTTAGTGTGTGTACCTCTTTATTCATTCTTAAAACTACATTGACCAACTAAGGATCTTAAAGGGAAGGAATAATATAAAAAAATAAGAACAATTGAATATTAAGAAAACATTACTAAGAAGGTATATAAATGTGCGAAAAAACCTGATTTGGTAGGTGCAGGGCCGGCCTTACCATGGATCCCGGTGGGACCATGGGACCCAGGCGGCACTTAGAGAGGGGCGGCCCCCGGCCACCTCTTCTCTTCTTCGGCTATTGCTGGAGTAAAAAAAAAAATAGGTCTGCGGCCGGCCTGACATGCACACTGCGCATGTGCACCGCCGCTCGGGAGAGCCCGCACATGTTCGGCTATTTACGGCGCATGCGCGGTGATGTGTTGGCGCTGGGTGGCGCCATTTTTAAATCCTAAGGCGCCTTTAGGAACAGGTAAGTGAGACTGCTCCACAGCCACACTACCTGACATTATGCGGGGCTGCAGGCATACTACAGAAGATGCAGTGCTGCGGGCATGGTACATGCCCACAGCACTGCATCTCCTGTAGTATGCCTGCAGCCTCTCATTCTCCTCTACCATGCCCGCAGTCCCGCATTCTCTTGCACCATGCCCACAGCCCTGCATTCTCATGCACCATGCCCACAGCCCTGCGTTCTCCTGCTCCATGCCCACAGCCCTGCATTCTCCTGCTCCATGCCCACAGCCCTGCATTCTCCTGCACCATGCCCGCAGCCCTGCATTCTCCTGCACCATACCCGCAGCCCCGCATTCTCCTGTACCATGCCCGCAGCCCTGCATTCTCCTGTACCATGCCCGCAGCCCCGCATTCTCCTGTACCATACCCACAGCCCCGCATTCTCCTGTACCATGTCCGCAGCCCCGCATTCTCATTCACCATGCCCGCAGCCCCGCATTCTCCTGTACCATGCCCACAGGTTCATGTAGTAAGGCTTTCCAAGGGTTACATGCTAAAGAGATGTTAAGGACTGACCGAATCATAGCATAAGCTTGCATCCAGAACTGAATCGCCCTAGGACAAGTCCACCAGATGTAGAAAAGAGTGCCTCTTTCTCTACAGCCACAAAAACACATTGGAGACACTGAAAGGGCAAACTTGAAGATGCGGTCAGGGGACATGTACCAGCCAGAGAGGGATTTGTGTTTTTTTAGAGAAAAACATTCTGGGAGCATTTGGAGGAAGCGAGCCATATCTTGACCCATGTTGCATGATCCTGGCATCCAACAGTTTTAAGCTATCAGACATTTAAATCCAAAGTAAAGTTCATCTGGGGTAATAATTGTCCACAAGTCCGCAGGACAACCCTACAAGCTAAAATATTGGCTGTACTATTTAGCTATTCAGATTATAATGCCAGATTAATAGAATGTGGCTCCTTTTTGTACCAAACTATACTATGTAATCTTACTATAGCTAGATGTTTTCCTATGAAGCTGTCAGCCGTTGGTCCATCTTACCATCAAAACGTCCAGATTTTTCCTTCTACTTTGATCCCTCTTATTATTTAGTTATAACTTTAGCTCAGTAACATCATACATCCTTATCAAATAATCTTCCTTTAGGGCTTTCCAAATTCCAAAAAAAAAGCTCTTCCTGTATATCCTGGCAGCAGTTAGATGGACAATAGTCAAACGGTGGTGACAGCCAAGTCTACTGTTACAGATGGTACAAAATTAGTTAGCAGAAATTATGAAAATGAAAAGTTAATCAGTTCCATATGAATGAGATCATTTCATGCAATAATATTTGGAATCCTTGGCTTCACTACAATTGGGTCTTAGCTTGTTAAAACCAGAGTTTTTATCTGTGCAGCCCCACTTTTCTGTAGGTCCCTGCAATAGCAAACAATGGACGGTATACATACCTACGCACATATACACATAGCTGAAAACCCCTACCCTTAGGGGTTGGGTTACATGTGATTGTTGCCTTTATAAGTAACAGAATACTGTATGCGCCTTCACTGTCACAACCGCATTTTTTTATGATGTACAACATTGCACGTGTCATTTTCATTTTATGTGTTAAATAAAATTTATATTTTTTAGCCAATTGAGACTATATCAGATATTGCTATACCAGAGCCCTTAAAGTCCCACAGAGGGTCAGATGGGTTTTTCCTTGTTCCTTATCTATGCACATATACACATAGCTAAAAGAAAAACAGAAAGGGCACACCAGCCCTATGCATTACCATAAGACCAATTTATTGTAGAAAATAGAACTCCAATATTCTCACGTCACTGAGTGGCCCTGATTGACTCTGAGGAAGAGGAGACTGCCCTTAAAAATGCTTAACAATAATACAAATATTTAATTTGCAATATTTCATATTAGAAGAGCAGTATGGACTTAAGTAAAGAAAACATTTAAAACTTACCTAGGGGGATTCAGCATCAATACCATGCTGCATCAGTCCCTCACGGGCTCTGCAGTGAGAACTAAGTGATCAAACACCGCTGACCTCTCAGTTCTCCACCTCTACTCTGAGCAGAGATCCATGAATGTCAATCACTAGCTCTCTGCTTTGCCCCTCCATTGCTCACTGGAGCACTGGGCTGTGGAGGGGGTGGGAGGGGCTGGCTCAGGCTCTGAGAGGCTGAGCCAAATGCCGGTCCGACGTCTGCGTGAATCCCAGTCATATGTTCGGGATTTTTCCTGAGCCTGGGTCAACTGAGTTACATCAGCTGACAGTGGGCTTTAGCTGAAAATGGGTCACAGGAGTGCAGAACAAACTAACTGTTGCTATACCTACCCTTTAACTGTGCTAAAAAATATTTTAACACTTTTAGTCTTTATACCTGCCCATAACAACAAAAGTGAGAAAAGTAGTGCATAACTATTAACCCTTCCATTTAAAATGTAGATGTAGCCTAGGGAAACTCTGCTGGGTTTTGCCATTTTTATTTATTTTTTATTTTTTTTTATAATTCTCTCTGTATTTATTTTCATACATGTTTAAATAGACATACATTATAATAAACATATCAATGATCCAGTGATAGGATTAGCTTTTGTTTAACCATACAATGTAAATTAGTCCCCATAGCCCCCACCCCGCCATTTTGTTTTCCTGGGGTCCCCCTTAACACCCAATATAGTATAATTTAATATTCAGCTAGGTGTTCTCTAATTACATACAAACTTCTTAATAATCCAAATGCATCCTTGTGGCTCATTCAGAAATAGAAACAATCTAAGCTATTGGAACAGACAAACTGTAAGTGGGTTAAATCGAAAGATTTCCCATCGGATGTGCCCTGTGTAGA